>NC_041378.1:20127200-20177200 GCF_900634415.1 Cottoperca gobio | reverse complement strand
GTGATACCCCTGTAGTTGGCACACACTCTCTGGTCCCCCTTTTTAAATAGGGGAACCACCACCCCGGTCTGCCAACCCCTAGGCACTGTCCCAGACTTCCACGCAATGTTGACGAGGCGTGTCAACCAAGACAGCCCCTCAACACCCAAAGCCTTCAGCATTTCTGGACGGATCTCATCAACCCCTGCGGCTTTGCCACTGTGGAGTTGTTTGACTACCTCAGTGACTTCCATCAGGGAAATTGACGATGATCCCCCATCAGCTTCCAGCTCTGCCTCAACCATAGAGGGCGTGTTAGTCGGATTCAGGAGTTCCTCAAAGTGCTCCTTCCACCGGCCGATAACCTTCTCAGTTGAAGTCAGCAGGGTCCCACCCTTGCTGTACACAGCTTGGATGGTTCCTCGCTTCCCCCTCCTGAGGTGCCGGATGGTTTTCCAGAAGCACCTTGGTGCCGACCGAAAGTCCTTCTCCATAGCTTCTCCGAACTTCTCCCACACCCGCTGCTTTGCCTCTGATACGGCAGAAGCTGCCGCCCTTCTAGTCCTTCGATACCCTGCAACTGTTTCCGGAGTCCTCCCGGATAACATAACCCGGAAGGACTCCTTCTTCAGTCGGACGGCTTCCCTGACCACCGGGGTCCACCACGGTGTTCGAGGGTTACCGCCCCTTGAGGCACCTAAGACCTTGAGACCACAGCTCATCACCGCAGCTTCAGCAATAGAGGTTTTGAACATCGCCCACTCAGGTTCAATGCCCCCAACCTCCACAGGGATGGCTGAAAAGCTCCTGCCGGAGGTGTGAGTTAAAGATCCCCAGGACAGGGGCTTCCTCCAGACGTTCCCAGTTCACCCGCACTACCCGTTTGGGTTTACCAGGTCTGTCCAGAGTCTTCCCCCACCCCTTGATCCAACTCACCACCAGATGGTGATCAGTCGACAGCTCCGCCCCTCTCTTCACCCGAGTGTCCAAAACATGCGGCCTCAGGTCAGATGATACGATTACGAAATCGATCATTGACCTTTGGCCTAGGGTGCTCTGGTACCACGTGCACTTATGAGCATCCTTATGTTCGAACATGGTGTTTGTTATGGCCATTCCATGGCTAGCACAGAAGTCCAATAACAAACGACCGTTCGGGTTTAGATCAGGGAGGCCCTTCCTCCCAATCACGCCTCTCCAGGTGTCTCCATCGTTTCCCACGTGTGCGTTGAAGTCTCCTAGCAAGACTACGGAGTCCCCTACTGGAGCCCCCTGCAGGGCTCCATTCAGGGTCTCCAAGAAGGCCGAATACTCAGAACTGCGGTTTGGGGCATAGGCACAAACAACAGTCAGAGTTTTCCCCCCCATAACCCGAAGGCGTAGGGAGGCGACCCTCTCGTCCACCGGGATAAACTCCAACATAGCGGTGCTCAGCCGGGGGCTAGTGAGTATCCCCACCCCGGCCCGACGCCTCACACCTTGGGCAACTCCGGAGAAGAATAGAGTCCAACCCCTATCCAGGAGTACGGTTCCAGAGCCAAGACTGTGCGTGGAGGTAAGCCCCACCAGATCTAACTGGTAGCGCTCCACCTCCCGCACTAGTTCCGGCTCCTTCCCCCACAGAGAGGTGACGTTCCACGTCCCCAGAGCCAGCCTCTGCTGCCCGGGTCTGGTCCGTCGAGGTCCCTGACCATCACTGCCACCCATGTGACAGCGCACCCGACCCCAGCGGTTTTTCCCATGAGTGGTGGGCCCACAGGATGGATGGATGGGAGGCACCACGTAGCTTCTTCGGGCTGTACCCGACCGGGCTCCGTGGCAAACCCGGCCACCAGGCGCTCGCTGTCGGGCCCTCCCTCTGGGCCTGGCTCCAGACGGGGGCCCCGGGCTTCCTCCGGGCAGGGTCTCTCCTTTCCTTTTCCTTTCTTTCATGAAGTCGTTTTTGAACCATTCTTAGTCTGGCCCCTCACCTGAGACCAATTTGCCTTGGGAGACCCTACCAGGAGCACTAGGCTCCAGACAACACAGCTCTCAGGTTCATAGGGACACACAAACCTCTCCACCACGATAAGGTGATGGTTCCCAGAGAGGATATATATATATGGTATATATAATGATATATATATTGTGTAGATATATATGTTATATATAAATATATATATATATATATATAATATGTATGTATAGATGTATCTATATATGAGTATTATAAATATCCATAAAGATAGATATTATATGCTCTGATAGAGATAGAGATATTAGATATGGAGGTGTATTAGATAAAAATATAATGTGTGAGATAGAAATCTATTATATATATAGAGAGGGAGAGAGAGAGGTATATCAAAATATCTTAAGTTATTCTATAATATCTATAGAAATACAATAAATATATATATATATGTTTAGATTATATATATGTATGTATAGATATATATACTTTATATGTGTATATATATAACATAATATGTATATGTGTATATTATACATCATATGTATATGTGTATATTTATACATACATATGTATATGTGTATATATATACATACACATATATATATGTGTATATATATACATACATATATGTGTATATATATATATATATGAGCTATATATATATGAGCTATATATATATATATGAGCTATATATATATATATATATATATATATATATATATATATATATATATATATATATATATCATTACAATGTTTCATGGCCTGGTTTGACTCTGGTGAAGGCGGCTATACTAGTGCGTCACTCTTATCTCGTCCAATCAGCGCGCTCCGTGTATCATAACGCAGAAGAGGGTTCACAGGTCAAGGGGTTGCCAACGAAAGAGGAAGATGGCGACTGTAGGCAGCCATGGAACAGGTTTAGCAGGCAGATAATACCGAAGACTAAAGCGCCTGTACTGCACCATTTCGACCGCTATTCTTTAAGACTTCACTTACAAGGAATAATGGTTCTGTTGTACTGCTTGCTATGGCGGCTTTTGCTGGTTCTGGTCCATATCAATAAGGCGCTCGTCTCCTGGCTCCGTGTCCGGCTTCGGAACTGGAAGGGTCGACTGTGGGAGCGGGCGATGGCCGCTCTTCTCCTACCGGTAGCCCTGGCTGGGTTCCCGGACCACCAGAAGGAGTTAAATCAGGACCCTCATGCTAACACTAACCCGGTAACTGGAAACCGCAGTGCAGGTCGTCGGTCCCGGTGGCTGACTGACGGCAGGTCTCTGGAGAAGCTGCCGGTCCACATCGGCCTGTTGGTGGCGGAGGAAGAGCCCAGCTATACCGACATAGCAAACCTGGCGGTGTGGTGCATGGCTGTCGGTATATCTTATGTCAGCGTCTATGATAGTCACGGTAAACATCTTAAAACATTGAACCTTTACTACCCGTGTCTCTGCTGGCTCTACTGGCTCATTGCTATTCTACAGTTTATATCTAACCTAAGTTACTCTCTCACTCTCCAATCCTTAAACTCAAAATTAATGCTTTAATTTTTTTTTAAAACATTTGAATAATGTTCGTATGAACATCATTTATACGAGTTAAAAAAATGTTTTCCCATAGCTGTTTTATTTCAGTCAGTGACTGCAGAGGTTACTTTGGTTTGTTCCACATTATGTGCCTCAGTTGTAAAGCAGAGACTAAGCTCATTCATTGTGTAGTCTCTGATTAAACACAAATGAGACTATTATTAGGCCTATCCTGTTAAAAATCTGATTATTATTTGGGTCTAAAGGATTTTCCAGGTTAAATATGGGACCCAGTGTGACCTATTCCAGCATCTTCTATGCTGTAAGGACAGTATCCCAGTTTACAACACAAACTGTGTTCCATCAGCTGGGCTCAAACTGAATACAAAATAAACAAATCACACATAACTGGTGGTTTACAGTCTGAGAGCAAACAATGCAAATTGGTCGCGTAAACCCCGCTTTATTACTTTCTCCTTTTTGAATATCTATATTCTCTCTTCTGTAAAAGACTTTCCTCTGTAACATTGTCCTATTCCTGTCTTTTCTTTTCCAACTGATGTGTGTCTCTCTCAGGCTAAACCTGTCTGAATATGTGATACAAGTCCTGGAGACTTTGAGTCTGTGTTGCACATGTTGGAGCCGTTCTTTCTGATTGTAGATGAACAGGACACATTATGAAGGAAATAATAAATTGCTATTTAACAACGGCTACAAAGTTGGAGCTGCAACGTGTCGTCCTCCACTTGGTGCTTTCGCCACTTTGTCCTCTAGCATCTTAGTGAAATATAAAAAAATGTCTTTACTTATCACCCTCATCGGTCTCTTCACTCAGGTATGTTTCGGAAGAACAACTCTCGCCTGCTGGAGGAGATAGTGAGGCAGCAGCAGGACTTGCTCGGTGTAGACGGATCCAAATGCAACGTGGAGTTCCTTAGCAAGGGCAGTGACAAACACCAGCACCATGGTAAGGACTCTTGTTTCACTCGCTATGTTTAAATTTACATACACTTAAGGTAAATAAGGTTACAGTCACCCCACTAGTTGTAAAAAGCACCATATAGATCAGGGGTCGGGAACCTTTTTGGCTGGGAGAGCCATAAAAGCCAAATATTTGTAAATGTATTTCCTTGAGGGCCATATATTTAATAAAATTAAATGCAACTTTATGAGTGCATTCTTAAGAATAACACGTCTCTGAGTACTAATAGCGGTATCAGTGTTTCATTGAACAGGTGCTCTTTTAATTAAATAAACTAAACGCTTACGTTATTTATCTAATTTATGAGCACGTTTCAGTGTTTACTGCACGGGTGTCAAACTCAAGGCAATTATATCCGGCCCGCGAGAAAATATCATATGTCTATCATAACTGACCCGCCAGTTTTGGTAATTAAATCAATGCATGGCACAACCACAGGAAAATACTTATTCTGAACATAGCGGTGCGATGGCTGAGTCGAGGGAAAGTGCTGAAATAGATTTTTCGAGTAGCATGAGGAAATCTGCCAGTTTTAGGAAAGCAGGACACCACAGATATCTGGGACGAAAAGTGACGATGTGAGCTGGTCTTTTTGTGCGACATTCACGTGGAAACAGCACCTGTGAACATCCAGATGGAGCTGATTGACCTCCAGTGTAACGACACTCTCAAGGCAAAGTGTGACTCTGTGGGCGTTGCAGTTTCCAAACTTCATCCCCGTCATGCCGCTCAGATGCTTTGCATGTTTAGAAGCACATACCTGTGTGAGCAGCTTTTCTCTGTGATGAAGGTCGTCTCACTAATGCTCACCTTCACTCACTGAGGGTTTCCACAGAACCCCAAACATTAAACTGGCAGCTAAGAAAAGATTCCAAACATTTGGCTCTGACACATGTGCATACTCGGAGGATGTAGCCTGTTTTTAATGTTGGCCCTCTGTGATTGAGTTTGACACCCCTGGTCTACTGCTTGCTTTGTGCAGTTTCTCCTTTGCTGTTTCATGAAAGACGGGGCTACAGTGACCTACAGTCAGAGACAGAGGAGAGGGGAGAACTAAAACAAAATCCGCTGCTAAACGTTTTAAAATGACACAGTACAATTATTTATTACTTATTACATGTTTGAAAATGTCAGCTCAAAATTGTCTGCGAGCCATATTGCGTCATCGAAAGAGCTATAGGTTCCCGACCCTTGATATAGATAGATGACTTTAGAAACCTGTACATAAAATTAAATGTAAACTTTAAATTGCTCCAGTCACATGCAGTTTTATATAAATAGAAACAATGTATGCTAACATCCAGGCTATAACCTTGTTAACTTTGCTGCATTATATTCACTTTTGAGACATGGAAAAAGAATTAACCCTTTATCTTAGAATATGGTCCGACATGATTCCTGCAAGTGCAGTTCAGTCTTGTACAGTAATGGCTGTTTGGCAACAACCACTGGAGTATCGGGGCTCAGGGACTAAACTTCTCTCTCTCTCCTCCTCTCGCTCTCACTCTCACTCTCTCTCCTCTCTCGCTCTCACTCCCTCTCCTCTCTCGCTCCCTCTCTCCTTCTCCCTCACTCTCTGTTCCTCACTCTCTGTCCCTCACTCTCTGTCCCTCACTCTCTGTCCCTCACTCTCTGTCCCTCACTCTCTGTCCCTCACTCTCTGTTCCTCACTCTCTGTCCCTCACTCTCTGTTCCTCACTCTCTGTCCCTCACTCTCTGTCCCTCACTCTCTGTCCCTCACTCTCTGTCCCTCACTCTCTGTCCCTCACTCTCTGTCCCTCACTCTCTGTCCCTCACTCTCCCTCACTCTCTGTCCCTCACTCTCTGTCCCTCACTCTCTGTTCCTCACTCTCTGTCCCTCACTCTCTGTCCCTCACTCTCTGTCCCTCACTCTCTGTCCCTCACTCTCTGTCCCTCACTCTCTGTCCCTCACTCTCTGTCCCTCACTCTCTGTCCCTCACTCTCTGTCCCTCACTCTCTGTCCCTCACTCTCTGTCCCTCACTCTCTGTCCCTCACTCTCTGTCCCTCACTCTCTGTCCCTCACTCTCTGTCCCTCACTCTCTGTCCCTCACAGTGGTCTCCTGCAGGCCCACAGTGAAAGTGTTGTCTCCAGAGGACGGGAAGCAGAGCATTGTCCAGGCAGCACAGCAGCTTTGTCGCTCTGTGGAAAACAAAGAGAGGAGCTCCAAAGACATCAGTGTGTCCATGCTGGACTTACTGCTCAGAGGTACAATTCATCACTGTGTGTCTGTGGAGAAGCTCCTCAGACCTTCAGTACACAAGATGCACTTCTTTACTATATTTGGTTTCTTTTGTGTGGTGGGCACGTGTCTCACAATGACTGTTTTGTGTGTGGGATGCAGTGCGTCAGACTTTATATTTGCTATCACATTCTTGATATGACAACAGTGCAGCATTATGCAGGTCTTACTACGACAACCTACACGCAAAAACTAAAAACAATCCCCATAATGATATGCTAGTGAAAGTGTTGATGACACAAGACTTTAAACGGCTGGGTTAATGTGTTTGAACACGGTGTCTACATAGGAGGAGGTGGAGTAGCTAAAAGTTAAAGTAAACTTTAATATCTGTTTATCACAAGCAATATCATTATCGCATATTTTCCTCATATCAAGCAGCCCTAGGTGGAACACAAACACATGGCAGCAATACAACAAACATGTAGTCAACATGAGGACGGCAACTTGTTGCTTTACCTGAAGACTAACTCAAGTCTTTCCTCAGAGATCATTGACCCGGCTGGGACTGGGACAGTATCAACACGGGCTGCACTGTGCGTGGGATTAGTTACATATGAGATGTATACAGTATATTCACTGCATTGTAAAGAGCATTTATGTCCAGATGAAATGAAAGTGAGCCAAAGTGTGTAGAGTGTTTTTCACACACACAGAAACATGAACGTGGCAGTATTTGACTGTCTAACAATCATGAAGTGCTAAAGGACTGAACTGTTGAACAAAGGAAGGCACTCCACAGAAAGTCTCACAGTTCTGCTGCCATAAATCAAAAAGTATCACAATATTATATTGTTCATCATTTGTCCCTCCACTATCATTGATGGTATATTCATTGTCCAGTGTTAGAGGAATATGTATTTACATCATCAGGAGAGTCACCTGTAGGCATGTTTGTCTCAGACAAGAGGATGAGGCTTACACCACATTACTACCTGGTTAATAAAAAAAATCATCAAAAAAGGATTGTGTATATATGCAAGTCTGTGGTTCTCAACCTGAGGGTGGGGACCCCCCAGTGGGGCAGGGCAACGCTTCATGGGGCCTTCTTGATTTTAAGGTTTGGCCTATATCAGGATTCCATTCATGCTGTGAAGAAAACTGAATGAAAGGTTTAGGTAAGTTTGGATTGTTATTATTTAAGATATACACTTTGTTTTTTAAATCTCACAGGATAAGGTCACAATGAAGAGCTGAACACAAGCGGCTTGTTTCTCAGAGCCTTCCCTCTGCTGAGCATTAGAAAAGTACGCAGTTAAAACAACCAAAGAGCGAATAGAACATTTGGCCAAGCGTTGAGGAGAAGAAAACACGGAGTTTGCCTGTTTATTATGTATGATTTGTTAAAATAAATAACTAAACATGATGCTGACTTAAGAATTGTATTGAAAATTCCTAAAAAAAGATAAGAGGAAAACTGATCTCTGATGCAAATAATCGCTCGTTTTACACACACTTCTTGCAGTTATTGCGTTCACTATTTGAGAACAGTTTTTTCAGTTGTTCTGCACTGTTATTATTATGCATTGACTATAATATGAAATATTCATAAAACATGTTGCATTAAGTCAAGGGTTGTCAGTTTACTTAATGACAGAAAAGGGGCTCCCTAAAGAACCACTGCTGTAACTGTTCCTGTTCAGAAGGCTCCAGGTGTAGCACTGGTGATCACACCCCACAGGGAGGTGGTCTAAAATTAATATTATTTTTATGAATGTGATTGCTTCTGAGTCGGACAAAAGGAAATGCTTCCTGAAAATAGTTTGTACTTCCAGTCTGTCGCTGTGGTCTATGAAACGCATATTGATGGACACTTGTGATGTGTGTATGATGCGTCACAGGGAAACTGACAATTCATGATGATCCATATTCACAAACATATGCAAGTGTAAGACCAAAATGGGCTTGTGTGAACATTTCTGAATCCTGCTGTAGTTCTGTGTCTGCACACATAGTACTAATAGTAGGTTTGTTGATGACATGCTGTGCTTGTTTCAGAGTCCAAGAACGTCCCAGACCCTGAGCTGGTGGTGAAGTTCGGCCCTGTGGACAGCACGCTGGGCTTCCTCCCTTGGCACATCAGACTCACTGAGTTCATGTAAGCTCCTCTCTGTGTTCACACTTTAATATAGCAATAACAGTAATGGATTGAAGATTCAGCTTTACATTTGTAATATGTATTTTCAATATGAACAGTAGGTGGCAGTGTTGAACTGTTTTTCTCCCTGCCTGTGTACAGTTGATATTTCCTGTGTATAAAGTGCATGTCCTGCTCTGTCCTCAGCTCCCTGCCCTCCCACCGAAACGTCTCCTATGAGGACTTGTTGGGTGTTCTGCAGCGGTTCGGTGCTTGTCAGCAGCGGCTGGGCCAGTGATGTGCAGGCAGGAAGAAGTGTGGGGTTCACAGTCAGAGAGTTTGGACAGGTGTCCCTCACTACTTGCTGTGTCCCTCACTAGTCCTCTCTCCAACTCTGTCCATCTCCTGGGTCTTTAAAAGACAGCTCTAAGACGAGGAACCCAGGAGACACAGCCAGCCATATCACTTCCTGCCACCAGCGCTTGTCTTATAAAAAAAACTCACATTCCAGGACTTCTGGAACATGCTTTCCAAGCCAAGAGAGAATAGCACACTGACAGAGAAGACAGCACAGACTCAGTTCTGTCCTCTCAAAGCTTCATTCAGTCTCCAGCTGCTGTTTTCTGCCTCCACTCAGCAGATAACAAAGAAGAAACAAGGCTTTGTGCCTGTCTTTGTGAGGCACCCTGGGACATCCAGCTGCATTGCAGGGAGAAGCTCAACTCCCTACAACACGGGCCGAGAAGCGGAAGTGGAGCTGAGGGACAGAGTGCTTAATAATAGTGTGTAAATATGAGACGTCCATGTGGCTCTCTTTGTCCCTGTGGCTCCAGCTTGCAGTCATATGTTCATGTGTAGTGTTGCTTCAGACACGTACAGAGTTTGTTCAAGGTTCCTGTTAGACTGATCAAGCTCTGAAATAAAGAAATGCACTGTCTGTGTGTCTACTGAAGGCTTTCAAAGAAAAGTCCATGTTAACGTCATCTTAAAAGACAATCCAATGACAAAATAATGGTAACTCCCCCTAATATTGAATCTTAAGTTATGATTAAGTCACATGATGAGTTATCACCGGGGGTCCCTGATGCAGTCCATGAGAGTCTGAGGAATTTTGGAACGCCACCAAACTCTTGTAAGAGCACCTTGAGTTGAAATCATTTGGTTAAACTTTTTGAACAAAGTTTCACACTCTACTGGGGTCATATTCTTATAGATTTGAAAAACATTTCTATCAGTAATAATAACTTTGTCCCCACCAAGTCAATAAGTGAGTGAAAAGATGTCTGACAGGTGAAGAACCCAGAGTAGTCAGACTATCAGGCCTTTTGAAACACACCTCCCAGGTTAGACAGGCTTATTTGGAAAAGAATGTGAAATTATTATTATTACAGTTTACAAACCCAATCAAATTTATACGGTGGGGTTCCTGAGATGAGAGCACACTGTTCTTGGACCTGGTTGGTGAATCAATGTCTTTACTCCATAAATGTCCCTGATAGTTATATCATACCAACTGTTGGTGCACTCTTATGTTTCCTGCTGCTATTTTGCCAATATAAAACACAACATAACTTCAGTTGTCTTAACTTTTCATAACTAACTCATGTTCTCTTCTGGTAAAACGGTGGACATCTACTGTCCTCTAGAAATCCCTCCAGGTAAATAGTCTGAGATGTGATACCAGAGTGAACATATCTGCTCACCATGAAATATGCTGATAATATTTAAAGCAGAGGGTAAGTCCTTAGTTTACTACATAGTCATTCTAAACATGGTAATAACGTAAAGTATACAGTATTTAGGCTGAAGAGCTCTCTGTGTTTTGACTGCTGTAGATGGACACAGGAACTCGAGGAGGAATCTGTCCAGGCTCTGGCCCTATTTCATAGAATGAACCACAACATGTTTTAAATCACTTGTGGTGACATCTTTTGGAAATAGTTATTGTGGATGTATTGCTGCAAGGATGCAAAGACAATCTGATTTATTGCGTCTTCCTCCCATGAGGCTGTCTGGGTGAGAGGACGCCACCTTGTGGTAAAATGAGCTTCTCCATGTCTCCTGGCTCGGAATCCCGTAGTTTTTCATCACCGTCCCTGCAGCAGCAGGTCAGTTCCACATTATCAGCATCCTTACTACACACAGCTTTGTGTTCCCTCTGAGCTGCACTTCTGCTGGCCACACGGAGTCCGCTGAGGTAAACCTGCTCCCCGGTCCTCCTCCGGTCCTCCACCGAGCGCAATGCACTGATCTCGGCTCGGCCTGTGGAAGGATGATGTCTGTCGTCTCCACTGTGGAGAGCGTCCCCAGAGGTACGGGCACTTCGGCGCCGAGTCTTTATCAGCGGATCAGGACACAGTTATGCAGGTAAGAGGATGATCCGGGGCGAGGCGAGCAGCGCTTTGCATTCACTCCACACTGTGCAGCGGCTCCTCACTGCAGACACCTTTGTTTCACACATAACCTGTAACATCTTCAACCTGTCATATGTTGCTTCCGCCGCTGCTGCTGGGAGAGGCTTGTTGCAACACACAGCATATGCCCTCCGCACAAACATCACTTTGTGTGTGTGAGCGCGTGCGTGTGTGTGTGTTTGTGTGTGTGTGGCATTCCTGCACGGTGAGCGGATTCGGTGCCTGCATGCGGCCATGCTGCCTTCATCAATCTGTACTGAGACACAGAGGGACGTTGCTGTAATACATCATTTATTAGAAGCAGGCAGATGGAACAAAACAGGCTCACAAACAAGCAAAGAATGAGACGTGTAAGGCAAGTGAATAGGATACAACAGCACATCAGTGGACGCACACAAAGAGTTAGAATGACACTGGGACCTGTCAGTCATAAACTCATGTTGGTCAGATTTGTCCAAATCAAGAGTTCCAGTCATAACTAACCTCACTATCTGCTGCTGTAAAGGCCTCCTGCCTGATGAGTTCTTAGTGTCATTTCAGTAATCAGGCCCAAAATTCATGTTTGCAATGAGCTGCCCTTTAATAAAGCCTAACTGATGCTGCCGTTTTGAGGCTACTAATATCCATATCGAGGACAATAAAAATAAATCCCTTTTTCACTTCATTGCTACATCCTGTTAATGCAAATATCTAATGGTGTGGCACGCAGACATGATGTAAAATCAGTTACAATATCCCACTGTTTGATGTCAGACTGGCTGCTTTGAGCTGATCTCTCTGTCTGCACTAACTCAAATAGGACATCATAACAGTTTTATACAGAGAAGCATCTCTAAACACTCACCTGACCTCGTGGAACCTCGAAGTGGAGGACACAGGCTCATCAAACCTGTGACCTCCTGTGGCCTCCACAGGCACCGGAGCAGCTTTGGGCTGAGGTGGAAGGGGAAGTTAGCAGCATGAAGGCAACGGACACATCTGCAGACACTGCATGAGGTCATGTTAACATGTACAGACATGACATGACAAAGCAATGTTTCCATCAAGTAGTTAAATTCACGGCACTAAGAAGTCGGGCTGTACTGGAGGCAAAGAGGGCTCCTATCAGCACAAGTAAGGTGTGCCTCATAAAGTGACCACTCAACTATGTCATCTTTCATATATCTTCATAACGTTGCTCTGTAACTGCTGCATATAACTATCATATCAATTTAGAAGATTGTGATATGTTCATGTACTTTCCGCTGCCCCCAAGTGGTCAAGTTGCAGGTTTATCTTTGATCTCAAGCATGATGTGTTCAACACAAAACATTTTCCACATGACTGACAGAGATATCTGCTGATGTGATCATGATGTCCACGTGTCCTGTGCAGGGAGCTGTTGGTGAGCCTGGCTCTGGGTCAGGTCCTGTCCTTGTTAATCTGTGCCATCAGCCTGACCAGCAAGTACCTGGCTGATGACTTCCATGCTAACACACCGCTCTTCCAGAGCTTTCTCAACTACATCCTGCTGTTTCTGGTCTACACCACCACTCTGGCAGTCAGGCAAGGTACACACAAACTGCTGCTCTGATTACACATATAGCATATCTGTTTCAAACAGAGAACATATATATAGATATATGACATTTCTCTCTAGCTCTCATTTGTACAGTATTATAAAATCACAAGCCATGTGCACTGGACCATTATTATTATTATTATTATTGTTATTATTATTATTATTGTTATTATTATTATTTCCCCCCGCATTATTATTGTCATTATTATTATTCTCATTATAATTGTTTGCATTATTGTAGTTATCATCGTCGTTGTCGTTGTTGTTGTTGTTATTATCATTATTATTATTACTACTATTATTATCATTATTATTATTAATAGGACGGGGGGGGGTAACTCTGACTGTTGTCTGTGACCATGCACCAAACAGCAGTTTGGAGTATTCGGCCTTCTTGGAGACCTTGAATGAACTGGAGAAGCGTCATTGGGAACGACCTCCCTGAACGTTCGTTTGTTGTTGGACTTCTGTGCTAGTCATTGAATGGCCATAATGAACACCATGTTCAAACATAAGGATGCTCATAAGTGTACGTGGTACCAGAGCAGTTGAAACAGTTGCAGGGTACTGATGGGCTCAAAGGGCGGCAGCCTCTTCTGTGGCAGAAGCAAAGCAGCGGGTGTGGGAGATGTTTGGAGAAGCTCCATAGCTAGAACTGCTGCGGGAGTATGGGGTGGCGGAGGTCACTTCTGAAGGCCATCCAATCCCTGTACGCCGAAAGCGAGAGTTGTGTCCGGATACTCGGCAGTAAGTCGGACTCGTTCCCAGTGAATGTTGGCCTCCGCCAGGGCTGCACTTTTTCACCAATTATGTTTGTGATATTCATGAACAGGATATCGAGGCGTAGTTGTGGAGGAGAGGGGTTGTAGTTCGGTGGCCTGAGAATCTCATCGCTGCTCTTTGCAGATGATGTGGTCATGATGTCACCATCGGTCTGTGACCTTCAACAGTCACTGGATCGGTTCGCAGCAGAGTGTGAAGCGGTTGGGATGAGGATCAGCACCTCGAAATCTGAGGCCATGGCTCTCAGCAGGAAACCGGTGGATTAGCTACTCCGGGTAGGGAATGAGCCATTACCCCAAGTGAAGGAGTTCAAGTACCATGGGGTCTTGTTCGAGAGTGAGAGGACAATGGAGTGAGAGATTGGCCGGAGAATCGGAGCAGCGGGGTTGGTACAGCAGTCGCCTTATCACACCATTGTGACGAAAAGAGAGCTGAGCCAGAAGGCAAAGCTCTCGATCTAACGGGCGATCTTCGTTCCTACCCTCACCTATGGTCATGAAGGCTGGGTCATGACCGAAAGAACGAGATCACGGGTACAAGCGGCCAAAATGGGTTTTCTGAGACGGGTGGCTGGCGTCTCCCTTAGAGATAGGTTGAGAAGCTCAGCCATCTGTGAGAGACTCGGTGGTCTGAAGCTAAGATCTGCCCTGGCAGTTAAACGTTATGAAAAGCTCCTGCCACATGAAGGAGGGGGGCAGACGGCTCTGGGGCCTCTTCACCCCCCGCTGCAGAGACTCACTCTTTGTTGCTTTCTCAGGATGTGATGATTCTGGGCCAAAGCAGTGACTTTACGTACTGCAAGACAAACCAGGATCAGCTGTATGTGGTGTGTCAGCTCTGTTCTGTGATGTATATTTACCACATATATTATATATTTACCTCTCTCTGTGTCACCAGGGGAAGGGAACCTACTGGCCATTCTGAAGCAGCGCTGGTGGAAATACATGATTCTGGGTTTGATAGACATCGAGGCCAATTATATGGTGCTTAAAGCTTACCAACACACTACACTCTCCAGTGTACAGGTGAGTGAGTCTGTGTCAATTGAGTTGCATCATGGGAAATATAGGCTCCATTGTTTTGGGAGCCTGACCCATGAAAGTCAGGATACCTCAGCCTCTGCTACACAGATTCATTTGCCTTATATGTGATGCAGGGGACACCTGTTGTTTACTTTAAGTAATTAAAGAACTCATCATGTGTGTCTCCGTCCTTCCTCTCAGCTGTTGGACTGTTTCGTCATCCCGGTGGTCCTGCTGCTGTCCTGGTTCTTCCTCCTGGTGAGGTACAAGGCTGTGCACTTTGCCGGGACAGGACTGTGTCTGCTGGGGGTCGGCTGTATGGTGGGAGCTGACATGTTACTAGGCCGGCAGCAAGGCCTCGGTGAGAGAAACACACACACACACACACACACACACACACACACACACACACACACACACACACACACACACTGAAAGGACACAACATTAAACATGATCGCATGGTTGCAGTCAGCTGGTCTCCAGGTGTTCTTTGGTTCTTTCCTGACCTGGACGTGACCTCTGTATCAGGGTGCAGGAACACGTGGCTCTAGCAGTGTGTTGGATTTACAGTAAATCTCTTGTTCGGAGCAGTCTTGCTCACATTTCTGTCCTTTCTACTTTGTGCCCTCTCATCCACCAGGAGAGCAGAAGCTGTTTGGGGACCTTTTGGTTTTGGGAGGAGCAACACTGTACGGGATCTCCAACGTCTGCGAGGAGTTCATCGTGAAAAACACGAGTCGTGTGGAGTTCCTCGGCATGATGGGACTCTTTGGATCCTTCTTCAGTGGCATCCAGCTGTGAGTTTGTGTGGTGAGAAGAGACTGTACCTCATGGCAGCTCGGCAGTGCTGGAAAGTAGCTAACAGTACTTAAGTACAATGTTGAGGTACTTTACTTTACTAATGTTTTGGGAGAACCTTTGCTTTAGTACAAACATCACATCTTCACCTTTATACCTCTGTGAGGCATTCTGGGCATTCCAGTACCAAGACTACCATACTATTTATTATGTCAAATACAGTATGACAAAAATATCAGTATGTTCTTCTGTATCCGCAGTCTCAATTGTATGCAAATTGCATGCAACGGTACATACTAAAAGTAAAAACAACGCAATAATATGTTTTCTGGTTGTCTGTCCGTCCCATTTTTGTGAATGTGATACCTAGAGGGACTTTATCAAATTTAACACAAGCATCCACTTTGACTCGAGGATGAATTTATTAGGTTTTGGTGGTCAAAGGTGACTGTGACCATACAAAATACGTTTTTGAACATAACTTTCACACACATGTCTGACTGGATGAAATAATGAAGTGATGACATTGTGGACAGACATGGATGTAAACAGACACTAGACGAATAATAATTCTGGTTTAGTCGAGGTGGTCAGCTTTCCCAGTAGAGACCATGCAGTTAGTGTGTGCGTGTGCGTGTGCGTGTGTGTGCGTGCGTGCGTGCGTGCTTGCATGCTCTGTTGCAGGGCCATCATGGAGCACAAGGAGCTGCTGAAGGTTCCCTGGGACTGGCAGATAGGTGACATTACACACACATCTTGGCTTCATACACATAAGTAAAACCAACAAAATGTATTTAACTAGTAATCCAAGTGTTTAAAAAGTGATGCAAATGTGTGTTGCAGGTCTTCTGTACGTTGGTTTCAGTGCCTTCATGTTCGGCCTGTACAGCTTCATGCCGGTGGTGATAAAGAGAACAAGTGCCACCTCCGTCAATCTGTCTCTGCTCACAGCCGACCTGTACAGCTTCTTCTGC
The DNA here is from genome assembly GCF_900634415.1 of Cottoperca gobio. NCBI lineage: Eukaryota > Metazoa > Chordata > Actinopteri > Perciformes > Bovichtidae > Cottoperca > Cottoperca gobio. Next base: position 20,160,868 of record NC_041378.1, on the reverse strand, counting down.
GGCCTCTTCCTCTTCCACTACAAGGTAATATCAAACTGCCACGAAGCATTTAGTCAAACTGTTTAGTAGCATCAGAGACAGACATCATTTCTCCATGTTGCTCCTTACACACTGATTTATATGCAGAATAGGAACCGGCATAAAGCAGTCAGTGTGTCTCTGTGTTGCAGTTCTCGGGCCTCTATCTTTTGTCTTTCTTTATCATCATCTTGGGCCTGGTCCTGTACTCCACCTCGTCTACCTATGTGGCCCAGGACCCACGAGTCTACAAGCAATTTAGGAACACAGGTGGCCAGCCGGCCTGCGAGCAGCCTCCGCTCAGTGCCGCAGTCCTGGAGCCCTCTGTCACCTACACCAGCCTGGGCCCTGAGGTGGGGGACGAGCTTCCTGTACGTGTCGCCTGAGATCTGGAAGAATTTTAGTCCGTCAGCCTGGGCGGTCAGTGAGTCAGCTGCAGCCTCCAGGTTCTGCCTACAGTTTGTATACAGAGGATAGTGCAGGCTGAGCTGGGCAGCTGGGGGATCACCAGGTAGGTCAGGTTTTCATTTTATGGCCTGTATTGGGGACAGACCGAGTTAAGACACATTCATGTGAAAGTTTTGAGTTCACTGTGTTCAAAGACTGAGTAGACTGATCATTCATGTAAATACATGGTAATGTAATTTTACTGTATTCAATCTGCTTTCTTTTTATATCTGTCAAGAATGCTTCAGACGTGTGTATGTTCAAGTTGTATTTATTTATTTCATTTCTTATTGTTTATTATCTGATTGGAATCCAAACTTTATAAATGTATAAGTTTATAAATCTCAAAGCTCGAAGTGGATGACAAGCTTAGTGAGTGATACTGGAGTTAGTGAATACTTACATACTGTAGCAGTGGGGGATCAAAGTCTTCCCACATTTCATTTAATTAATTGACCCAATTTGTATCACATAACGCTGTGCTGGTATGTACAACATCATTTTCTGTCAAATGTTGTATTTGTACTATGTTGTTTATCCTGTACATACGACATCTATTGCACGTCTGTCCGTCCTGGGAGAGGGATCCCTCCTCAGTTGCGCTCCCTAAGGTTACTTCCATTTTTCCCCCTTTAATTGTGGGGTTTCTTTTAGGAAGTTTTTCCTTGTGCGATGCGAGGGTCTAAGGACAGAGGGTGTCGTAACCTATACAGTCTGTAAAGCACAGAGACAAATGTATAATTTGTGATATTGGGCTATACAAATAAATTTGATTTGATGTAAATATGCATCTGTTCCTGAATGTTAATTTTTCACATGATGGATATTTACAAATGTAAGTTTGACGACTTTTACACCAAAAGCATTCAGTGTTTACCCTCCAGTGTGAGGAAGGCTTCCAAACGGAATTTAGTTCAAGAGATATGTAATTTACAGAAAATAAATTAATGGATGAAAAATCTAAATAATAAAAATGAGGGGTCTGCTCAGGTGGTGGGGTGGAGTCTTGCATTTGGTGTATTTGGATTCATGACCTCAGGGTTATTTGAATCCTGCTGTATGTTTTAAAACAGGTTTGTTAGATGTGATCCTTCAGACTAGGAGAAGGTAAACCATGTCTCCCACTAATCACAGCTTCAGGTCTGTCAGAATAGAGCAGCTAGGATTTTAGCAGGTGCCTAACGAAGACACCATAACTCCTGTTATAGTATCTCTATTGGTTTCCAGTGTGAAGTGAGGTTGATTTTAAAGGGTTATTCAAGTGGTTTATTACTACACTTCCATGAAGTTGGGAGACTCTGAAGAGACAGAAAGAAATGTCTAAATTAAAGAAGCAGAAGAAGGTTAGATATATAGACTTTTAGTCCCTAGTAAAACACTAAATCCTACACTTCCCATAATGCGACTTGATAGCGTCTTCATAGAGTTGGTGAGTGGGAGGAGCTATTTTGGGCAATCCTGGCTCTGGAAGTAAAATTCCCATAGACAATGTGTAACGGTACGATCAAGACAGTAGTGATGGGAAGTTCGGCTCTTTTCTGAGAGCCGGCTCTTTTGACTCGGCTCCCAAAGAAGAGCCGGCTCTTTCGACTCCCGAACGGCTCTTTATTTAGGATCTTTTGTAGCCTATATTTTACCTTAACTTTGAAAAAAAATCATGGTTTATGTGTTGAAAACCCTTTTGCTTTCAGTGTTTTTATGAGAGACCTTATAATTGCCTAATTCTGTGACAAAACCACTGTGCTTTTGTGGAAAAACTCCACAACAGCCTTCACCTTATCCACAGTTGTTTTGATCACCTTCAGAGCATCTCTAACCACCAGGTTTAGTGTATGCGCCAGACATGGGTGATGGGTCCACTTCAAAATTTTTATGGCTTTGGTGATGTTTGCAGCATTATCACTCACACAGCACACCACTTTGTCCTCTACTTGCCACTCTTAGTAGCTCCTCTGCCAAGTTTTCTGCAGTGTGTCTGTCGGTGAACTCGAAGCAGTCCAGAAGGCAAGATGTCATCTTGTAATCTTCAATAAAGTGGCAAGTGACAGACATGAAAGAGCAGGTTGTTCTGGAGGTCCAGCAGTCAGTTGTCAGGCAAACTGATGGAGCTTTTTTCACCCTTTCTTGCCATAATGCACGTTTTGTGTCATATAGTTTGGGATCATTGTTTGGGAAAGTGTTTTTCTACTGGGTAGAGTGTATGTGGGATTTAGGGCTTTGACAAAGTTTTTCATTCCTTTGTCCTCCACAATGGAAAAGGGTTGAAAATCAGAAGCTACCATTTTAGCCAACTCATCATCAATATTGTGCTGTTTGGCTGGGGTCATCAGTTTAGGTAAAAACTGACTTATTTTGCTTTGAGTTGCAGTAGGAGAGGTTATACTTGCACGCATGGGGATGGCAGTAGACGTTACAGCAGTTGTTGTTCTGTCCTGGGAGAGGGATCCCTCCTCAGTTGCTCTCCCTGAGGTTTCTTCCATTTTTTCCCCCTTTAATTTTGGGGTTTCTTTTAGGAAGTTTTTCCTTGTGCGATGCGAGGGTCTAAGGACAGAGGATGTTGTAACCTGTACAGTCTGTAAAGCACACTGAGACAAATGTATAATTTGTGATATTGGGCTATACAAATAAATTTGATTTGATTTGATTCTGGTATGAGACACACCAGGATCAGTAGATGGTGAGCTGGCTTGCCCTCTCTCCTCTAACTGCACTGTAGGATGGACAGTTCTGATATGTCTATGCAGGTTTGTGGTGGAACCTGCTCTTATAGTGACCTTCGTTTTGCAGTGAAGGTCCTCTGCTTTGTTGTTCCCAATATCTTTAAACTGCAGCCAGATGCTGCTTCGCTTTCTAGTGTCACTCATAGTTAAACTACACGACAATGCAAGACGCACACACACTCCTCAGTCCTCACCGCTCTGTCTCTCTCTTCACTTGCAGTGGAGTCAAGTGGTGTGTCTGCCCCGCCCCCTCTCTGTTTACACATCCTTAATTCTCACGTGAATGCCGCATGCTGGTCGCCATGCTGGCCAATCATAACAGACCTCTGTCATAACCAGAGCTGGGACTGAGCACTGAAAGTGAAACCTAAGCAGCGAATGGGCAAAAAACTGGGAGCCGGCTCTCACTCGATGCGAGCCGGCTCTTCTGATTCACTACAAAGAGCCGGCTCTCAGAGCCGATGCTTGTGCGCATGACCCATCACTACAAGACAGAAGGGAGGTGGGACTCAATTGCACGACACAGAGGCAGATAAATGTTGAATGGAAATAGTCTTTACTGAAAACTTTGCAGTTGCTATGGTACACGCATAGACAGTTGAACATACAAAGTATCAAGGGGTAATCCAGGAGCAGAGTCGGGTCACGGAAACAGGTTTGGTACACGGGCAGATACTCAGCGTAACAGCACAGCAGACAAGGATCAGGCAAGGGCAGAATCGAGTCACGGAAACAAGGTCGAGGAAGCCGGGGAATCAAACGCTTGGGAAAAAGGAAACGGGAAGACGGGACTAATGCTGGAACTCTTGACATCGAAGTACGAAGACGAACTGGCAATGAGAGACAAACAAAACAGACTCTATATACACACCAAGAAGTGAGAGGGAACGAGACACAGGTGAGCACACTAACGAACAGATTGGGAACACCTGAGGGTAGGAAGTAGAAACAACAGAGAACAGGTAATTAACAAAATAAAACAGGAAGTAGAGAGAGAGAGTCTCTCTCTACTTCCTTGTGGTCTCAAGGTCTTAGGTGCCTCAAGGGGCGGTAACCCTCGAACACCGTGGTGGACCCCGGTGGTCAGGGAAGCCGTCCGACTGAAGAAGGAGTCCTTCCGGGTCATGTTATCCGGTAGGACTCCGGAAACAGTTGCAGGGTATCGAAGGACTAGAAGGGCGGCAGCTTCTGCCGTGTCAGAGGCAAAGCAGCGGGTGTGGGAGAAGTTCGGAGAAGCTATGGAGAAGGACTTTCGGTCGGCACCAAGGTGCTTCTGGAAAACCATCCGGCACCTCAGGAGGGGGAAGCGAGGAACCATCCAAGCTGTGTACAGCAAGGGTGGAACCCTGCTGACTTCAACTGAGAAGGTTATCGGCCGGTGGAAGGAGCACTTTGAGGAACTCCTGAATCCGACTAACACGCCCTCTATGGTTGAGGCAGAGCTGGAAGCTGATGGGGGATCATCGTCAATTTCCCTGATGGAAGTCACTGAGGTAGTCAAACAACCCCACAGTGGCAAAGCTGCAGGGGTTGATGAGATCCGTCCAGAAATGCTGAAGGCTTTGGGTGTTGAGGGGCTGTCTTGGTTGACACGCCTCGTCAACATTGCGTGGAAGTCTGGGACAGTGCCTAGGGGTTGGCAGACCGGGGTGGTGGTTCCCCTATTTAAAAAGGGGGACCAGAGAGTGTGTGCCAACTACAGGGGTATCACACTTCTCAGCCTCCCTGGTAAAGTCTACTCCAAGGTACTGGAAAGGAGGGTTCGGCCGGTAGTCGAACCTCTGATTGAAGAGGAACAATTTGGATTCCGTCCTGGTCGTGGAACAACAGACCAACTCTTTACTCTCGCAAGGATCCTGGAGGGGGCCTGGGAGTACGCCCATCCGGTCTACATGTGTTTTGTGGATCTGGAGAAGGCGTATGACCGGGTCCCCCGGGTGATACTGTGGGAGGTGCTGCGGGAGTATGGGGTGAGGGGGTCACTTTTGAGGGCCATCCAATCCCTGTATGCCCAAAGCGAGAGTTGTGTCCGTATACTCGGCAGTAAGTCGGACTCGTTTCCCGTGAATGTTGGCCTCCGCCAGGGCTGCGCTTTATCACCAATCCTGTTCGTGATTTTCATGGATAGGATATCGAGGCGTAGTCGTGGAGGAGAGGGGTTGCAGTTCGGTGACCTGAGGATCTCATCGCTGCTCTTTGCAGATGATGTGGTCCTTATGGCATCATCGGTCTGTGACCTTCAACAGTCACTGGATCGGTTCGCAGCCGAGTGTGCAGCGGTTGGGATGAGGATCAGCACCTCCAAATCTGAGGCCATGGCTCTCAGCAGGAAACCGGTGGATTGCCTACTCCGGGTAGGGAATGAGCTATTACCCCAAGTGAAGGAGTTCAAGTACCTCGGGGTCTTGTTCGCGAGTGAGGGGACAATGGAGCGAGAGATTGGCCGGAGAATCGGAGCAGCGGGGGCGGTATTACAGTCACTTTACCGCACCGTTGTGACGAAAAGAGAGCTGAGCCAGAAGGCAAAGCTCTCAATATACCGGTCGATCTTCGTTCCTACCCTCACCTATGGTCATGAAGGCTGGGTCATGACCGAAAGAACGAGATCACGGGTACAAGCGGCCGAAATGGGTTTTCTCAGACGGGTGGCTGGCGTCTCCCTTAGAGATAGGGTGAGAAGCTCCACCATCCGTGAGAGACTCGGAGTAGAGCCGCTGCTCCTTTACGTTGAAAGGAGCCAGTTGAGGTGGTTCGGGCATCTAGTAAGGATGCCACCTGGGCGCCTCCCTAGGGAGGTGTTCCAGGCAGGTCCAGCTGGGAGGAGACCCCGGGGAAGACCCAGGACTCGGTGGAGAGATTATATCTCCTCACTGGCCTGGGAACGCCTCAGGATCCCCCAGTCGGAGCTGGAGGATGTGGCCCGGAGAAGGGAAGATTGGGGTTCCTTACTGGAGCTGCTGCCCCCGCGACCCGATCCCGGATAAGCGGTAGACGATGGATGGATGGTTGGAACAGGAAGTACAAACGCAACACAAAACATCTAACGAACAGGCCGAGACCTAATACAATGGAAGAATAAAGCTTACCTGTAGCCTGCAGCTGTACTTATGGAGACGCCACGGCCACTGATGGAGTCGGAGAGAACGGAGAAACATCAGACCAGGACAATCCGCCTGCTTCCCTGAAGTCACGTGTGTCAAGTATGTAAACTGAACGTGTCTTTGACAGAAAAACTACAGTTCAGGATCTGGAGGCATGTGAAGAAACTCAAGCTGTTGTAGTAAAATACCCTTCTGCCATCTAGTGGCTCTTCTTTTTGTTTAGTGTAGTGTACAGTTTGTTCCCTTGAGAAATACGTTGTTGTTATTACATTTTAAATAAATAGTTAGAATTGAACCATATGGTGGGGTATATTCCCCCAAAACATGGTGGATTTATCACACTGGATATCATGTAGCCTATCGTTGTAAAGAAGAATTTGAAACTTGAATTTGAGAGTTGTCAGGGCATAAAACCAATGATCTGTATGAATCAAGACTCCATAGTCTAACAATGGCATAGTGATAATAACTTTGTTAGAAAATATCTGATGATACAAAGTTGAAGGTGCTAACCTGAGGACATAAAAACCTGAAACATGAACTACAACTCTGTTGACTAAACTAATGGCTAAAAGCTAAAGAGATGAAAACACAAGCTGCAGCTTAAATCAATTTACCTGCACAGTGCCACTGACTGGCTCTTCTCCAAGCCAACGCTGGCCGTCAGGCTAAAATGACAGTAACATTGAGAGTATCGTTTAAAGAAAGAAATTGTGGGATTACAGGACTGTAAAGAGTCTTTCTAACCTCACAGCTCCTGTTGAAGCGCAGCCTTTATCTTGGGCCCAAACAGCCCTGATGACATCACTATGGGCTAACTTCTTCAGAGTTGTCCCAGTACAGCAATAGATTGGAGTAACCGTGATGAGGAAGCACCATTAGCCTTGGTGTCAGGCACTCTCGATGACTGTTGATCAAAGTATTATTCAGTACTCTGTATTGTTGGTTTGTCTGTAATGAAATGCAGTCAGTGATCAGAAGTGACCAAATGTGTTGCTGTGTGTCTGTCAAACACTTTGTGTTAAAGCTCTGACCAAATCTGCATTTTACCAGCTGAGAAGGAAGAAGAAAGCAGAGTTCCATGTATTGTAACGGTGTATTAGCATTAGTGTTAGTTAGTTTCCTGTTCCTACAGTAATGCTTCGTTGTTCACTTTATGAATGTATATCATGTCTGTGTGGGCTATTTTCATTATTTTCCTCTTGTGCAGTAGTGCATTGGAGTTGCTGTCAACAATGTGCTTACAATGATGTTACTTATATTAAAATAAACCACCTTTGTCAGCTTTGTGAGCTATGTCCAATTATAAAGTGTGCTTCAGTTCAGTTTATGTGTCAGACCACTTCAATTTACTGATCCCCATAGGGAGAGCCATCTAAACAGCAGAGCTGTGGATCAGGAGGTAGAGTGCTCGTCCACCAGCAGATTCAACAATGAGTGTTTATGGCTTCTGATGAGCGGGGGGCACCTTGTACGGCAGCCTCGGGCACCAGTGTATGAATGGGTGAGTGCTGACTTGTGTTGAAAAAGGTTTGAGTGGTCGCCAGGACTAGAAAAGCGCTATATAAATGCACTCTATTTACCATGACAACTTCTCTTTATTTCTCAAGATTCACAGTCAGTTACTTTTATATTTCAACTTTCTCATCAAAATGATCTGGCAGCAGCGTACAATGCTCATCAAAACATCCTGTAGTTTTCTATGTATGCTTTCAAAATACACCACTGTCCTGTCTCCCAGTGTAGCATCCTCCACGGCTTCAGGACAATCTTTGGACAATCTGACAGTATTTGAGCATGGAAGATGCTTCTTTACCTATGGGAAAAGTATCAAAAATAATCTAAGATTCACTACATTCTGAGCTTTCAACTACCTCTCATGGTCTTCATTCAGCAAATGAAGCTGGCTCAGGTGCCATCGTGTGATCTAAGTTTGGGAAACCTTGTATGACTTGTGGAAGAGGTGATACCTGACAACATTTTATGAACTGCCAGAGGTAAACCTGAGGTAGCCTATTGTCTCCATCATCAGCACTCCTCAGACACACCTTGCTTGTGTCATTGGGTCCTTGGTTATATAGGAATAGTAGTGAGCTGAAAATATTTTTACTGCAACACATTTATCTGACTTTACAGATTCAGATTAATTCACAAGCTATCCAGAAGATAAAGAAGATTTTATTCAAATGAGCTCCACTTTTACCAGCTTTAATATGAACACATGAATGCACCAATAATTATAATACAGTTATATAATATATAGCTCCCTATCCAATACGTGGACCAGCTCTCCGATTAAAGGGAGATCGAGCATAAGGCCTACAGAGTATAACCCTAATAGATTCCTCAAAACTGTACAAGCTGGTGGTGAAGGTGGCTCATTTCTGACTGCCTATTTCCAGGGCTGATACTACTGCTAACTGAATAGCCCTAGAGTCAGAGAATAATGTCAGCGCTCCTCTTACTGGTCTGTGCACTTGGTATTAGGCATACGCAGGCTTGCCCAACCTGTCCTGCTGTTGCTATCACATTACACATTTGTTAATCATCACTCCTACAGTTACATTTATCGGTTAATTTCAGCATGGTTATACATTTAAATCTATATTCATACATTTTATACACCATTGATTCTACTGACTATACTTTAATCATTAATCATTGTATTACTGCAGAACACTTTTTACTGAGTTTCTCATGTTTCATACTTTCATACTCTCACAAAGACTCAGAGTTTATAACCTTCACAACTTTTACACTGTAAACGTTACATAAAGGGTTATCAATACGTAAAATAGATTTCTCTATTGCTTATGGCTTATCAACTGGCAGAGTAGGAATGCTGATTCTCAACCTACTTGACAAGTGTCTGTTGTTTGAATACTATATTTGTATTTGTTTTATGTGTTTTAAATAGTATGTGTTTTGAAAGTGCAATGTGTAAAATATGCCATAATTAAAGTTAATAACATAAAAATTATTAAGTAGAGATATCTACTGAAGTTAGCATGCTAACAGCTAGCCCCGCTCCGTCCAGTCTGTAATACCACTTGTTCCTCTAGAGTTGATAGTGAGTCAGTGTAGCTGCAGGCTGCCTCAGTACAGAGGGAGAAGAAGTACAGCTGCCTGACTGGCTTGTAAATATTACAGCCATGTTCCGTCTCTTTCATAGTTTGTTTATTGGATTATATTCAAAGTGGCAGAAACGAGAAAACGACCCACATCCTCGCCTTGTCTAATCTCGGTGAACTGCAGACTCCCTGTTGCTGCCGTTACACAGGTCCAGCAGCCCGCTGTGACTGCAGGGCTGGAGCTGGCTGAGCTCAAGTCCCTTTGGCTGCTGACTGGAGCTCCGCCTGACGGAGGCTGCAGAGTGCCGGCTCGGCCGACCTCTCTCCTCCCCGGCAGGCTGATCTCCTGGTCGCGCCGCTGTGGTGAAGACGAGAAATATTTGCAGGTTCTTTCTAGTTTCTGCCACTTTCGATTTAGTCCAATAAAGAAACTAACATCACGTTACACAGACCGTACATACTCGGTTAGTGCTACATGAACACACGGATGGGTAACATTAACTGCAGGCCGATGGCACACGTGAAGATTATAAAATAGCAGAATTATTTTGACCGGCTCTCAGAGTTTCAGTACTATGGTAGAAATGTGCAAATTCTTGCCCTCAGTTATTAGTATGCTTTTTAAAAAAAATGTATAACTGAGGACTGCACATTTAGATTGTATGGAGCCAGTAGTAGAGGTGAAATGCTGCCCTCTATTTCTCTGGTGCAGGTGGCTCAGAACTACACATCGCAACTTTAAATGTCTTGGCCAGGGGTGCCTTGGAAAAGAGATGTTGTAATCTCAATGGGATTTACCTGGTTAAATAATAATAAAAGTAATAATTAAATGTAATCCCGAGTTTCACGATTAGGTCTACATCACTGTTAATATGATATTGGCTGTTTGTGTGCTTTTTGGAAATTATGCAAAGGCACTAATAGGGAAACATTTCCAATACACATGATAAGCTGTTCCTGTTGAAAGTCGATCATATATTAATTTACTCATATTAGTATATGTAAGGTTTTGCCCACTCAGGTGGTACAGATATGTGGTCTGGTTCAGTGGACTAAGCTGTTTAGGAAGGAGCCACACCGAACGTACAGAATAGATCTGTATGTTCAGCCTGTGGGACAGAGAGTTGTCCTGTGGAGGGCAGCAAAACGCTTATGTGCCTCTAAACACAGGACCGTGTATCAGAAGAAGAAGAAGAAGAAGAAGAAGAAGAGAAGGAAGAGGAGAAGAAGGCAGCAGACAGCGCATCATCCATCTTCGGGAAATACGAGCAGCAGCTATCTAACGATAAAGAGCAAACACCGGCCATCATGGGAGCCGTGCTGGGATTGTGCTCCATGGCGAGCTGGGTGAGAGCCCCGGGGTTTGTGGAGTGACGGGGAGACTGTGGATGTGTTGTTGTCGCTGTCATGACTGCGCAGTAATACACAGGCCGCGGCTGTGAACACAGAAATCCGTCCTTACTCTCTGCTGTGTCTAACAGCCATCCTGCGGGAGGCTTCCTCCTGTTATTGTTATTAAGCTTATTGTAGGGCTGCATGACGTCGGCCTTTTTTTGGAAACCAATTTACGTAACGTTTACATTAATCTAACGTTAAATAACCACACACATGCCGAGCCGTGCTGTATTTGCTACATGTATTAATCAAATGTGTGTTAATGGCACGTTACAGCATGTAAACAAACAAGCGGCCGTCGATGACGTCATCAGAGCAGCTGGTGTAACGTTAAAATACCGTTTACATGTTGCAACACTGCCGCAAGTAAACAGGTCCGGTGTCTGCTGATTGCGACATGTGGAGGCACACAGCAACACACCTGTCTGTCTGCCTGTTTGTCTGTCTCTGTCTGCCTCTCTGTTTGTCTGCCTGTCTCTCTCTGTCTGTCTACCTGTCTCTCTGTCTGAATATCTCTGTCTGCCTGTGTGTGTGTAGATCCCCTGCCTGTGTGGCAGCGCCCCCTGTCTGCTGAGTCGCTGCTGCCCCAGTGGAAACAACTCTACGGTGACTCGGCTCATCTATGCCTTCTTCCTGCTGCTGGGAGTGGCTGTGGCCTGTATCATGCTGATGCCCGGCATGGAGGGCCAGTTGAAGAAGGTGTGAACACAGTATAACAAACCAACATGAAGGACTGTTCACTGTATTTCTGTTGAGACTTCTCACATACTCCACTTTGCTTTTTTGGTGTATTTGTTCTGTTCATTTATGAATCTATGTTCATGTAACTTTGTCTGAGAAGCCAAAACCTTCATTGTAGAAATATGAATATTTCAGGGTGGGTATGTGTAAAATATGCAGAACTGTCTCACACACATTAGGATCCACTTCTAATATGTTACGGGTCTTATAATGAAAGCAAACATCAGAGCTCCTGATAAACACAGCTGTGCTGCCTGTACACTTGTCGCTGTTGTTTTTCACTTAAAGCTACACTACAATAGAGACATACACAATATGTATTTATGAATCTGTAATGGCTCCCTAGTACAAAAAACATAGCAATGAGCAAGTTGACTCACAGCTGTTTGAGACTTCTAAAGACAATCTACTAGCTTCATATTTATGGAACGTAAATATACGTTCATATCATAACTTGTGTCCTGTGTGCTGCTGTAGATTCCAGGTTTCTGTGAAGGAGGGATTGGCTCGTCTATTCCTGGCGTGGAGGGTCATGTGAACTGCGACGTGCTAGTTGGCTACAAGGCTGTGTACCGCGTTTGCTTCGGCATGGCCATGTTCTTCCTGCTCTTCTCTCTGCTCATGATCAAAGTCAAGAGCAGCCAGGACCCCCGAGCTGCACTGCACAACGGGTTAGTCAGCATCCATCCACCCATTCATATGTTCATCCATCATTACATCCATCCATCCATTCACATATACATCCATCATCTATCATCCATCATTACATCCATCCATCCATTCATATGTACATCCATCATCTATCATCCATCATTACATCCATCCATCCACCCATTCACATATACATCCATCATTACATCCATCCATCCATCCATTGATAAATTACTTGAATGATTAGTCCAATGAACTGATTTCTGATGATCAATTCCAAACTAATCTGTGTAAGAACTAATGACTGATGTCAGACCTCTCTCTTCCAGGTTTTGGTTTTTTAAGTTTGCTGCAGCAGCTGCCATCACTATTGGATCTTTTTTCATCACAGAAGGCCCCTTCACTACTGGTAACTGCTCTCATCCATTACTGTCTTCTTCTCAAATGCAATGCAACGTAGCATACAAGTGTCTGTACCTTAGTGTTAGTAAATCACTTTCGATAGCAGGTCTTACAGGCTGTGTCACGGTGTGGTGTAGGAGAGGACCCAAAAGCAGTTCAGCATATGGTATTATAATAAAAAGTGAGCCTTTAATAAAGCAAAGCTGAATCAACAATACAAAGTAGCAAATGAAACTGAAATACAAAACAAAGCTGAATCAAAAATACAAAGCAGCTGAAACACACAAACCAACCACGGGGCAGGTAACATGAATAACGAACCCACAAAGAACACTGAGACAGACAGGGATATATACACAGACACTAAATGAGGGAACGAGACACAGCTGGGAGAGAAAGGCAAACACACAGGAGGAAACTAATGAATGTGACGAGACACACCTGGGGGAGAGAGGCAAAAACACAAGGGCAGGAAGTAGAAACAACAGAGAACAGGTAATTAACAAAATAAAACAGGAAGTACAAACACAACACAAAACATCTAACGAACAGGCAGATTGTTACAGAACCCCCCCTCTCAAGGGACGGATCCCAGACGTACCAGAAGAAAAACAAAAACAAAAGCAGCAGGGTCGGAGGAGGGTTTACGGCCCGCAGGAGGCGGGGCAGGATGCGGGCGGAGCCGCTCAGGAGGCCGACGGGGAGGCTGGGCAGGATGCGGGTGGAGCCGCTCAGGAGGCAGGCGCGGAGGCCAGGCAGGATGCGGGCGGAGCCGCTCAGGAGGCTGACGGGGAGGCTGGGCAGGATGCGGGTGGAGCCGCTCAGGAGGCAGGCGCGGAGGCCAGGCAGGATGCGGGCGGAGCCGCTCAGGAGGCCGGCGGGGAGGCCGGCCGGCGCGGCCCAACAGCGGAAATAGGGGGCTGTTGCGGTCCAGCAGCAGAAACAGGGGGCTGTCGCGGCCCGGCAGCGGGAACAGGAGGCTGTCACGGCCCGGCAGCAGGAACTGGAGGCTGTTGTGGCCCAACAGCGGAAACAGGGAACTGATGTGGCCCGGCAGCAGAAACAGGAGGCTGTCGCGGCCCAGCAGCAGGAACTGGAGGCTGTCACAGAAGGCCCAACAGCAGGAACAGGGACTAGGGCCTCGAGGGGCAGCTGGGGAACAGCTGGGGCCTCGAGGGGCAGCTGGGGAACAGCTGGGGCCTCGAGGGGCAGCTGGGGAACAGCTGGGGCCTCGAGGGGCAGCTGGGCAGCTGGGGCCTCAAGAGGCAGCTGGGGGCCAGCTGGGATCTCGAGGGGCAGCTTTATTATTTAACAAAATAAAACAGGAAGTACAAACACAACACAAAATATCTAACGAAGGCAGATTGTTACAGGCTGGTATGAACAATAACTGATGTATAACGCCCCACATGACAACAACACATAGTATGTACATATTGTTGCTGTCCAAAAACCACGTATCTATAAAATGTTCCCAACAATGAAGAATAGTCTTTTTGAGACTTTTGACAAAATCTTACGGGTTCTTAAAGTGTCTTTTTTATTATTAATAATGAGAACATTGAAGAAGTATTCAGTCCTGTAGTTCCTCTTTTTGTCTTTCTGTCCTGGCTTTGTATGGCAGGTATCCATAGACATCCATAGATTTGTGTCTTCATTCAGTTTAAGGTGGTACGAAGGTGTCTGTATATCATATTCTGTCTGTAACATTGTAGTAATGTGTCCTCGCTCTGTCCTCCGCAGTGTGGTTCTATGTCGGCATGGCTGGAGCCTTCTGCTTTATCCTCATCCAGCTGGTTTTACTCATTGACTTCGCCCATTCCTGGAATGAGTCCTGGGTGGAGAAGATGGAGGAGGGAAACTCTCGCTGCTGGTATGCAGGTATGGTGACAGTGTTATTACATATGGATACAACCAAGAAAAGCTAAGTGTTGTTTACAGCTTGTCAGCTGTGATGGATATGGAGACAGTTAAGAAAGTATGAACTGTCTACTGTGAAATATGACATCATGCAGAAATTAGTTGTAGTATTCTGTGTTTCTTTAACCTCTTACCGGGTGGGATTTTGCCATATGTTGTGTACAGTCCACCATGCTGGATGTGGTACCCATGCCATACCTCATTAGAAAGCTTAGAATCCCGTCTATTTAGATTTTGAGATCAGAATCACAACAACAGGTACAATCAGCTCCTCAAACAAACAAGCACACTCAAAATCAAAATCATAACTTTGAGCTAACTCACCTATGAAGCCTCATAATAATCCTGTAATCAGTGATAATCCAAAAAAAACACTCCTGTTTCATTGCCAAAGGTCCAATAGATCGATTCCAGTAAAAACATATTGATCGCCAACATCGTCACATCGATAAAAGCCCATAAACAGCTATTGCAATCTTTAAAATCAGTTGATGGATGTGTGTGATTTCTGTTTATACTCGGTAAAAACTTTATTTCCCGTTCATGCAGCGCTGATACCATGATTCCAAAATGGAGACCGGCCTCTAAGCTATCGATTGACACTTAATTTGAGCCAATCGGAGCTTCCATGCCTTATCTACAGCCTTCAAGAGCCAATGAGTGTCAACTTCATAAGGAGGTGCCAGCCCTCTTTTTTTGTTTACAGACTGAGCCAGCAGCAGCCGAGTCTCCCGTTGACTGACGTATCGTGTAGCCAATGAAACGCTGAAAATTTAGACATACGTCATCAATAAATAAATATTATTTATTTTTCATAAGTGTAGTTATTATATATATATATATATATATATATATATATATATATATATATATATATATATATATATATATATATATATATATATATATATATATAAAAAACACAAATATATTATCAAAAATGTGTTTATACTTCACTTACTTTGTGTCATTACTACTGACAGGGAATATTGGATCTATAACAGTTATTTATCTTCTTTTTATCAATAAATATTATAATATCTCCAAATGCACAGCTTGTGAAAAGCCTGGTGTGACTCGTCTAATAAGTTAAGTTTTTGTGCCTTTGTTCTGAAATTTTAACCTGAACTTGGTAACACTTGGTGCTATGTTTCTATTGTGTTTTCCAGCTCCCAGCTATACCATCTACCAGCATCTTTTTCAACAACAAAATTCAGGCGGAGTGTATTTTCTTCAAATGTATATTCAGACCACTATTCCAACCAGAAACACTTGGAGTGATTCTTCACTGTTTTGCAAGAACAATAAGAGAGTTATCGTTTGAATAATATTCTATTAATAAATATTATAATCTCTCCAAATTGCACAGTTTGGTGTTAAACCTGTCTAATATGTTGTGTTTTTGTTCTGAAATTTGAACCTGAACTTGGTAATACTTGATGCTATGTTCTTATTGTGCTTTCCAGCACTTATTCTATTTATTATTCTATTTACTTATTCTATTCTATACCCATCTTCAGGCATCTTTTTCAACAAAACAATTCAGATTGAGTTTATTTTCTTCAAATCCAGTATATTCAGACCACTATTGCTCAGTGCCAGAAGCACTTGGAGTGATTCTGATTCTTTTAATTTACTTTGGGTATGTCGTTTTTAGGTATTTTCGGGTAAATTCCCCCACACTGTAAGAGGTTAATACATGTCTTCATTGTTGTGAGGTAGACTTTGCATTTAAACCTGTGATAATGAAATGAATGACAGTAATGACATCTACACGGAAAAGATTGAATCAGAATGTCTGAATGTAGTTGTCAGGTAGAAGGCTTGTTTAATAGTGGTTCTGTTATTTATGTATGTGTCACATGTGTAATGCAGTTGTGTTGTGTGTTCCCAGCCCTGCTGTCGGTCACCACACTGAACTACGTGTTGTCTCTTGTGTCTGTGGTCATGTTCTACGTGTACTACACGCACTCTGATGGCTGCACTGAGAACAAAGTGTTCATCAGCATTAACATGCTGCTCTGCCTCGGCTCCTCTGTGCTCTCCATCCTGCCTCACATCCAGGTGACTTAAGAACGTTTTCCTAGAGGACTTTCACTTAGCGCATGTTTATGGACTGTGCTTAACACAAGCATTTTTACTTTTTAAAATGTCTGGAAAGATCTGAGGCTATACAACGTTCTGTATTTCAGTAGTATTTTCATTTAGAATGTTAATGATGTTGTGTAGTATTAAGACTCATCTGATGCTAACAGCATGTAGAATGGATAGTCTATAATTAATAACTAATATAATATAGAATGTGCTGCTGTTCAGACTCCTGTTAGCGGGTCATGTGACTCAGCAGATCTAAGCTGAGTGCTTGTGGTTGTAGAGTTGGTCTCAGATTGATGCCTGCTGTTCTCTGTTGAAGGAGTCACAGCCCAGATCCGGCCTGCTGCAGTCCTCCCTGGTCACCCTTTACACCATGTACCTGACCTGGTCTGCCATGACCAATGAGCCTGGTAGGAAAGCATCCATACTGTGTAAAATATGTTTCAAAGAGCACACAGCAGACTTTATCACTGATGATGCTCATGTTTCTGTGTCTCTGTGAGCCTTTTGTTTTTACAGTGACCCATCAACTGCAGAGCATGAACTGAAAATCTTTTCTTGTGGCTCACAGACAGGAAGTGTAACCCGAGCCTTCTGGGTATTATCGGGCTGAACAGCACCGGCCCTGCAGGTCAGGACCATGTGGTTCAGTGGTGGGATGCCCAGGGGATTGTGGGATTGATCCTTTTCCTCATGTGTGTCCTCTACTCCAGGTGAGGAAGTCCTTCAAAGATCTTTAAGTTTAAAGAATCTGTGATGTCCAGCTGATGGCTCCATGTCCTCTCTTATCCTCTGTTTGGCCATCAGTATTCGTAACTCGTCCAACGGCCAGGTGAACAAGCTGACTCTGACCAGCGATGAGTCAGCTCTGATTGAGGACGGGCCTCAGGCTGACGGCTTTGAGGAAGGCAGTGGAGGCAACCGAGCCGTGGACAATGAGAAGGATGGCGTCACCTACTCTACTCTTTCTTCCACTTCATGCTGTTCCTGGCTTCACTCTACATCATGATGACGCTCACCAACTGGTACAGGTAGGCTTCACAGGAAAAAGAACATGTCTCCCAGTGCTGCCGTGATGACATGCCGTCCTGTGGTCAAACACAGTCACTGACAGGAACACATTTTTGTAGTTATGTGTCAATGGAATCATGTTTTATATAAGCGGCTGTCTCTCGTGTGTTTCACATTTCTGCTTCAGTAAGGTTTAATCTTTCCGTTTTTTATGACGTAATAAATAAATAAATAAATATAAAGGATGTGTTCTGTCTGCAGTCCCGACTCCAACTACGAGTCCATGACCAGCAAGTGGCCGTCTGTGTGGGTGAAAATCTCCTCCAGTTGGATCTGCATCGCCCTCTATGTGTGGACACTGGTGGCTCCGCTGGTCCTGGTCAACAGAGACTTTGACTGAAACACACACTGCACTGGTCACACACCCCCTCATGCTCTGCTTCAGTGTTTGTTAAGTAGACAGTAGGTAGCTAACCCTGCATCAGTCCATCTGCTGGGGCTGGGCTCTGACTGCAGCCTGGCTCCTCTGCTGGAGTGGGAATGTACTGCTCTCCCCATGCTGTTACCATTGTAAATATATCCTGTGTATTACTTTTGTATAGTTTAGTTTTCTTCTTATAAAGACAGAGCTGCATGCGTTCCTTTAAACCTGATGTGATATTAACAGTAGCCGTATCAATAACACTTTAACTCTAACTGCAGTATTACTCCTGGGAATGCTGTTCCATGTAGATGACGTGCTGAGATGGTGCTGTTATCTGAGCAGGACTCCAGCTGTGGCTCATTGTAGTTCACTTACTTGCACATCACTGTGTTTGAATTTTGACTTTTTAAATGTAATATAGAAATTGGTCGTTTTAAACTTCTCAATAAATTATTTGGTAGTGTTAATATTAGCATGAAGTTTCTCACACACTTAGCAGACACATTGTGTGTACTGTATCACCTGTGCTTTTATCCTAATATGATTTTTCTTTGGACATGTAAAAGTGTACTGTATGTGGTTTAATAAAACTGAGGCAAAAGACAAGTGTGTTTTCTGTTAGTTTACCCCTCTCCTCCTCCGCTCTGTCGTGTGTGTGTGTGTGTGTGTGTGTGTGTGGCGAAGTCCCGCCCTTCGTGAAACAGCGGAGAGAATGTGAATGTGCAAAGCAAAAAAAACTAATTATTTTGCGACCCCCCCCCCCCCTGCAGTACCTGGGGTCGTAGACCCACTGTTGACCTGTGATTTAATGGATATATGCATCTTTCCTGAGTGGGTTTTAAGATAACTTGAAAGTTTGACAGTAGGAGAAAGTTCAATAGAAGCACAACTGTGCTTGAAGAGCTGAACATTTTAACAAATGAATTGATTCTTTCGCAAATGCAGAAAGAGCAGCATAATAAAGGCAGCTACAGCCGATCAATCAGAAATGTGAACTGAACTGAAATTTCTCGACCAGTTGGAAGTCAAACCGCTGACTCAAACTAATTAAACTAACTAATGTTCTACCTCTGCTTTTTTTCCCACTATGTACACAGATGTACTGTAAAGTAAAAAATTAATGAGTCATGGCAGTTTGAATAGTCGTAACGCATTTGGCCTGAGAATACAAGATGCCAAGTAAACTAACATTCACGAAGGGAAGATCATTGCACAGCTTTGTGTTGCACTGCAGCAGTTGTACCAAGATAGAGCGATCACACATGGTGACAGATTATAGAAGCAAGGACTGTACTGTAGCATTTGCTTTATTGTGACAGCAACATTGACTGACAGCTGGTGGGATGAGGGCGGCTCACAGGGAAATGGCCATGCACAGTCAACTATACACAGTATCTGAAGTGGACACTTATTACCTACTATATCAGAGGAGACAGGAGAGGACTTTCCCTTCAGCACAACATGAACATACTGAGACACTATTTACAGCGGAGATCAGCTCACATTTAACAGACTGCTTTCTCTCACCTCTGGTGTCCACTGATGGAACAGGGAGCTTGGACCTTGGGGATGTTTTTCTATAAAAAAAATGAATTCATGTTTTAAGCTGCTTTTTCATTCTTGACAACAGGTGTCGTTCATTTTCAACGTGTTAATAAAGGTGAGAATAACGGGTACTTCCCTACATAGAAAACCCAAGTTGACCCAAATATTGTATTAGTGGTTAGTTAGTCTCGGTTGGATGGCAGCTTCACCTGGAGGACACGAACTGGAGCAAGTCTCCAGTTACACAGACAGACAACAACCTGTCTTATGTTTGTCTTCAGGAACGTATGTTGTTAAGAGAAGTGGTGCAGCTGTCAATCTACTTTATAAAGTGTGTCTCAGGAGTGATGAGCAAACTGTGAAATGTCTTTTGATAATGTTAATGTCCAGTCTGCAGTTCAGTCACCTAATGTCCCAGCTCTCCAGAACGACTCTGAAATCTTTCCCTGAAGGGTCCAAATCTGTGTGGACACAAATGTAGCAAAAGACAAAAACAATCTGAATAAATACATTTGGTTCAGTGTGTTGGTGAGGATGCCTCCTTGCTGACGGTGTAGGAGCAGATGGTGAAGATACTGAAGAGGAGACGAAGCTGTGTCTTGTGTTTACAGGAGCCACACTTTGTAGATATCATGGCATCTTGACATTTGAGAGTATTGCATTGAAGAAAACATTAGTCAATAGGTTTCACTTTCAGACACATTGAGCTCTCATATGTCTCTGCTCAGCTCTGTTTTAAAGGCTGCATGTATTCTCTGAATAAGGCCTACAATACTTTACATTTCAAAAAGACAAAGCTAGTTTTTATGGGTTCTGTCATTTTGCAGTTGTTATTTTTATTTCCATTTGGGATTAGAAGGTTTAGTGTTTTGGAACTATACTTCCCATCATGCATCGGGTGATGTAAACAGGTATACAAACAAGTATAATGTTATCTATAAGTCCAGAAGTTCCCATAACAACAATCAGTTGGATTACTGTTCATATAGATGATTATGATGTGAAGATGGATGTGTATCCTTCATGGACACACATACTCTATGTACAGTATTAAATGATCCTAGTATTCCTTATTGCAACATTATACTTCCTGTTAACTGTACATACAGGATGTGTCCATAGAGGCTATGATGTGAGCCCTATTTGGACTCTGGTTCAAAGGGTTAATAACGGCCAGAGGATGTTAACTATTATTAGAATATTTGATGAAAATGTGGCTTATTTCTGTAACTCAAATGTTATCTTCAATGCAAACGTCTGTAATGCTTCTCACAGAAGCCCCTCTTGCAGAGGTGAGGGAACATTAACACATAATGAGAGTGCTATGAGGAGTCTGGTGAACCAACATCCCTGCTCACACTCCGTCCTGCAGGGCGTCGGCCTCCGCTGCAGCAGGACTCAGTTCACACAGGTAGAAGAGCGACTCGGCGCTTGCCTCCGCCTCGGTCAGAGGCTCCAGGTGGATCAGAGAGCTGCGGGCCGGCTGCTTCGACTCCAGGCTGGGGTCCAGCAACTCCAAGGGCGGCTCCGCCTCCACACAAGCACCGGGGCTGGAGGAGGGCTGAGGGGTATTAATGGAGGAGCTGCTGCCACCGGGGCTCACGTCCTGCTCTGCATGAGGAATGCAGCCATCCAGGAAGGCCAGCAGGGGGCAAGACGTGTACTGGATCAGCTGCTTATCTGAACACAAGACACCGGAGGAGTCCAGTAAAAAAAAATGAGCCTGGAATGTTTCCAGTCCAACATTGTCCTAAATGTATTCACTTTCTTTGATTGTGAACAATATTAATAACAGCTAAACTCCAGAGACTCCACACTGAACTCTGTACTGAGGTTAAACTCTGCTGCACACAGGTAACAGCATGAAGGAAAAACATGATGATACAGATGCTCACTGTCACAACATCTCAAATGAACACTTTAAACAGTCTCCACCGCCATGAACTGACATGAACTGAGGGATTGAGTTTTGTAGGAATGCTCCAGTAGAGTTCAACACATAGGGATAATCTATGAAAGTGGACAGCATGCAGCAAACAGACAGCATCTTCAGCCTGGGATGGCAATTTTAACTTATATCAACAGTAGGAGTCAAAACCTCCCAGTATAGTCACACTCTGCTCTGCAGCCACACATACTGGGATGCCTCACTGGGACTTTTTATACTCTCATTCAGTTTCAAGTAATAAAAAAAAAATATATTGTTAATATGAATCAGGTATGGTGACAGAAAAGTGAGACTCGCAGCAGCGAGTATGTGTTTGTCAGAGGACACCATGGAATAGTAACTTTGTTTCAAAAACGCTTCTGCTCTATTTCTTACTTTGTTTTGAAAAGAAACTCACTCATACATTGCATGGCTGCAACAAACTACTATTTTCATTATCCATTAAATCGGTTTTCCAATTAACCAATAGTATACAGTAATCTATCGATCTATATATATATATATATATATATATATAAAATAAAAAAAATAAAAATATATATATAAAATGTAAATGGAGAGTTGAGAGTGTGACCTACCTGTGTTGACGTCCTCTGTCCTGCCTCTGCTGAGCTGTGCCGTGTTGTCTTTGGACAAACTCTCCTGAAAACACATGGAGAAGAACTGAGGAATTATATCTATATAGACACACACACACACACACACACACACACACACACACACACACACACACCTCAATAAATTATAATATCGTGGAAAAGTCAGTTTATTTCACTAATTCAATTCAAAAAGTGAAACTCATATATTATATGGATTCATTACACACAAAGTGAAATATTTCAAGCCTTTATTTGTTTTAATCTTGATGATTACGGCTTACAGCTAATGAAAACCCAAAAATCAGTATCTCAGAAAATTAGAATATTCTGAGAAAGTTCAATATTGTTGACTCACGGTGTCACATTCTAATCAGCTAATGAACGCAGCCCTCCATCACAGCTTTCTATTAATGGGGTTTCATTTATTTTGTAACAATAAGGGTTTGCACCTCATTCTCGAAACAGAAGCCTCGGGGGGGGGGGGGGAGGGGGATGGATATATCTCAAGTTTGTTAAACAAATAAGTTATTGGGCTTGTTACACATCAACGAACAATAGTCAGAAAATGTTATCAACTTTAATTGACTGAATTTATTGAAAAATGTAGCTTATTAACATGAATAATAATAATATTAGCATGAAGTTTCTCACACATGAAGTCCTCTTTTCAAATGAAAGTAGATTTTGCATTTCATTTGGAAATCAAGGTGGCACAGAATCCAAGTTGCTTGAAGTCCAGTGTGAAGTTTCCACAGTCAGTAATGATTTGGGGAGCCATGTCATCGGCTGGTGTTGATCCACTGTGAACGCAGCCGTCTACCAGGAAGTTTTAGAGCACTTCATGCTTCCTTCTTCTGAGAAGCTTTTTGGAGATGCTGATTTCATTTTCCAGCAGGACTTGGCACCTGCCCACACTGCCAAAAGTACTAATGCCTGGTTTAATGACCATGGAATCAATGTGCTTGATTGGCCTGCAAACTCGCCTGATCTGAACCCTATAGAGAATCTCTGGGGTAATGTCAAGAGGAAGATGAGACACGAGACCCAACAATGCAGACGAGCTGAAGGCCGCTATCGAAGCAACCTGGGCTTCTATAACCCCTCAGCATGCCACGCCGCATTGATGCAGTAATTCATGCAAAAGGAGGCCCAACCAAGTACTGAGTGCAGACACATGAACATACCACAGCCGACATTTCTGTATTAAAAATCCTATCTTATGAAATATTCTAATTTTCTGAGATACTGATTTTTGGGTTTTCATTAGCTGCCGTAATCATCAAGATTAAAACAAATAAAGGCTTGAAATATTTCACTTTGTATGTAATGAATCCATATAATATGAGTTTCACTTTTTGAATTGAATTAGTGAAATAAACTGACTTTTCCCCGATATTCTAATTTATTGAGATGTACCTGTATAGTGAGGTCCATAAATATTTGGACATTGACACTGTGACGGCCCCTGCTTAACCTGTCTTGTGTCAGTCACTGTGTTGATTCTAAAGTGTCAGTGGAGCTGATGGCAGTATTCCGTCAGATCTGGAGCACCTGTTCGCAGCGCACCTCAGGACCATAAAAGGCCAGCATCTGTGATGCTGCCCTCTCTCTCCCTGCCTGAGCCAGGAAACCGCGGGTTTTTGGCGTTGTCTTTTGTTTGCATACTTTGCTGTTCAAATTATGTCCTTTGGTTACAAATACATCGCTTATATATTTTGGTATTTCGTGTCCTTATCGTTTGTCTGTCCTGCCCTAGAGCCGGGGTTGTGACAAATTGGGGGCTCGTTCCGTGTTTTTACGTGGTTAACTGAGTATGTGACCCGGTTGATTTTTTTGTTGTTGTTTTGCTGTTGCCGGTAGCGGTAAACATTTGTTGTTCGGTAGCGTTTAGGAAGAGGACACTCTTGTATTGGTTGAACAGGATAATTTGGATGATCTGTTGGGATTGTCGATATGATTTTGTTTGACGTGTAACTGCTGTAGGTTATTCTTAATTGGACTGTGGAGAGTTGTGGTCTTAGAGCCAGCTATTGTTTATGCTCGTAGCAGATTAACAGGTGTATGTTTCCCAGTGCGTAGTTTTGATAAAGTGGTGCAGATTTTTCCCTGGTAGGCTGTAGCGGCATTCCCTTTGGGTTTGTCGGGGGGACTGTTGTAGTGTTGTGGCGAACGTGGTTGAAGCTTTGCTTGGGAGCATGTCCGTGGTTTCGGAAGGGTTGCTAGCTTGCTAGTTGCCACCCTGATCCAGCGGTCGTTAGTGTGTAAATACCCACCGCAAGTAGCTGCATGAAGACTAGGAGGGAGTTTACTTAGTGGGACTAATTTGAGATAGTGGGAAATATCCAAAGAGTGCTGCAGGAAGGAGTACTAAGACTCTGACATGAGTTAGCATTTTTGCACTTCCTCGTCACAAAATCAATGTTTATTTTTTAAATGGGCTTTTGGTAAAATGCTAGATAGATCTATCTATATATCTATAGATATATCTATACATACAGTATATCTCAAAAGTGAGTACACCCTTTAGATTTTTGCAAATATTCTGTTATATCCTTTCAGGGGATAACGTTATCCTACTGAAACTTTGATATAACTTAAAGTAGTCAGTGTGCTGCTTGAATAACAGTATAGATTTATTGTCCTTTGAAAATTACTCAGTACACAGCTGTTAATGTCTAAACAGCTGGCAACAAAAGTGAGTACACCCCATAGTGAACATGTCTAAATTGTGCCCAAAGTGTCAATATTTTGTGTGACCACCATTGTTATCTAGCACTGCTTTAACCCTCCTGGGCATGGAATTCACCAGAGCTGCACAGGTTGCTTCTGGAATCTTCTTCCACTCCTCCACGACGACATCACGGAGCGCACGGATGTTGGACACCTTGCACTCCTCCACCTTCCTCTTGAGGATGCCCCACATGTGCTCAATTGGGTTTAGGTCTGGAGACATACTTGGCCAGTCCATCACCTTAACCTTCAGCTTCTTCAGCAAGGCCGTTGTCATCTTGGAGGTGTGTTTAGGGTCATTATCATGTTGGAAAACTGCCCTACGGCCCAGTTTCCGAAGAGAGGGGATCATGCTCTGCTGCAGGATGTCACAGTATATATTGGAATTCATGTGTCCCTCAATGAAATGCAGCTCCCCAGTGCCGGCAGCACTCATGCAGCCCCAGACCATGATGCTGCCACCACCATGCTTGACTGTAGGCAAAACACATTTGTCTTGGTACTCCTCACCAGGGTGCCGCCACACACGCCGGACACCATCTGACCCAAACAGGTTTATTTTGGTCTCATCAGACCACAGGACATGGTTCCAGTAACTCATGTTCTTGGATTCATTGTCTTCAGCAAACTGTTTGCGGGCTTTCTTATGCATCGGTTTCAGAAGGGGCTTCTGTCTGGGGCGACCGCCATACAAACCGATTTGATGCAGTGTGCGGCGTATGGTCTGGGCACTGACAGGCTGACATCCCACTTCTGCAACCTCTGCAGCAATGCTGGAAGCACTCGCACGTCTATTTTTGGAAACCAACCTCTGGATATGACGCTGAGCACGTGGACTCAACTTCTTTGGTCGACCCTGGCGAGGCCTGTTCCGAGTGGAACCTGTCCTGGAAAACCGCTGTATGATCTTAGCCACTGTGCTGCAACTCATTTTCATGGTGTTGGCAATCTTCTTATAGCCAAGGCCATCTTTGTGAAGCGCAATAATCCTTTTTTTCAGCCGCTCAGAGAGTTCCTTGCCATGTTGTCCAGCATTCAGAGAGAATTGTGCCCAAAACACCAAATTTAACAGCCCTGCTTATCATTTACACCTGAATCCTTGTAACACTAACGAGTCACATGACACCAGGGCGGGAAAACAACATCATTGGGCACAATTAGGACATGTTCACTATGGGGTGTACTCACTTTTGTTGCCAGCTGTTTAGACATTAACAGCTGTGTACTGAGTAATTTTCAAAGGACAATAAATCTATACTGTTATTCAAGCAGCACACTGACTACTTTAAGTTATATCAAAGTTTCAGTAGGATAATGTTATCCCCTGAAAGGATATAACAGAATATTTGCAAAAATCTAAAGGGTGTGTACTCACTTTTGAGATATACTGTATCTATATATCCTCATTCATTAACTTATTTTACAGTGGGAGTGTTTCCTCATGACTTTACTGTAGCTTTCATTGTCTGTGATACTGATGATCACAGACAATGATCTCGAAAGCAAAAACCAAGCACTTGAAACTCCCTCCTATCACCACTTTACAGGGTTCCCAGATTGAATCTGTGTCTCAGTTCAAATATCTTGACATTATCATTGACAATTCTTTCTTTTAAACCTCACATTTTAGAACTTTTGATAAAATTAAGAATAAAATTAGGTTTTTATTTTAGAAACAAGTCCTGTTTTTCTTTCGAGGCCAGAAAGAGATTAGTCTCTGCAACGTTTCTGTCTGTGCTGGACTCTGGAGATGTTGTTTATATGAATGCATCGTCTCAGTGCCTCAGCTCTCTGGATACACTCTCTGGTCTACCATGGTGCACTGAGATTTATAACAAACCTTAAAAAAAACCTGACGCACCACTGCACCTTATATGCTCGTGTTGGATGGTCTTCGCTGACCACCCGTAGACTGAAACACTGGCACATCCTTATTTTTAAAGCTATTCTTGGTGTTCTTCCTCCTTACTTAAGGATCTACATTAGTCGGAAATGTAGTGGACCATATCGGCTTCGCTACGAGGACTTGTTTCTTTTAACTGTCCCAAAAGTCCGTACAGAACTTGGGAAAAAGACTTTTAGTTACGCTGCTCCGGCTGCTTGGAACCAGCTGCAAAATGAGCTGAAACTCAGAGAGCTGGTCTCTCTGAACAGACTTAAAGTGACTCTTAAAGACATTGAAGCAGACCGCTGTGTCTGTAAATGTTTTAATTAATGTTGTGATTGTGTTGTGATTGTGACTGTAACTATGCTGCTGACATGAAGAATATGTCAGTCTAAATGAATCCACTCCACCTGGTCATATTAATACTCACATTCCTCGAGGCACTGGCCGAGGAGGTGGAGTTGCGGCCATATTTGACTCAAACCTCTTGATCAATCCTAAGCCTAAACTAAACTATAACTCTTTTGAAAGCCTTGTTCTTACGCTCTCAAACCCAACATGGAAAACAATAAAGCCAGTTTTATTTGTTACTGTGTACCGCCCTCCTGGTCCGTACTCTGAATTTCTATCTGAATTCTCAGAATTTTTATCAAGTTTAGTCCTTAAAACAGATAAAGTAATTATTGTAGGTGACTTTAATATTCATGTGGATGTTGATAGTGACAGCCTTAATAATGCATTTATCTCAATATTAGATTCAATTGGGTTCAGTCAGAATGTACATGAACCAACTCACTGTTTAAACCACACTCTGGACCTTGTTCTGGGATATGGTGTTGAAATTTAATTTAATAACTTTTGAAGTCCTGTTAGTGGACTACAAGCCAGTAGGCAAAATATCCTATGCTCGATGTTTATCTGAAAGTGCTGTGACTAAATTTAAGGAAGTGATTCCATCAGCACTTAATTCAATACCAGGATTCAATATCAATATAATGGAGGACTCCAATGCTAACTTTAGTCCCTCCCAAATTAATCATCTTGTTGATAGCGCTGCAGCCTCACTGCGAATAACACTCGACTCTGTCGCTCCTCTAAAGAAGATCATAAAACAGAAAAAGAAAGCTCCATGGCTTAATTTACAAATCCGCAAACTAAAACAAAAGTCGAGAAATCTTGAAAGTAAATGGCGTTCCACTAAATTGTAAGAATCTCGTTTAGTCTGGTTAGATCATCTTAAAACGTATAAGAAGGCTCTCCGTAATGCCAGAGCAGCTTATTACTCTTCCTTAATAGAAGAAAATAAGAACAACCCCAGGTTTCTTTTCAGCACTGTAGCCAGGCTGACAGAGAGCCACAGCTCTACTGAGCCTTCTATTCCTATATCTCTCAATAGTGACGACTTCATGAGCTTCTTTAACGATAAAATTATAATTATTAGAGACAAAATTAATCTCCTCCTGACCTCAATTGGTAATGACTTAACTTCAACTGCCGGAATTTTAAAAACATCTGTAACTCCTGAAATATATCTAGACCTTTTTACTCCAATCAACCTTAACCAACTAACTTCAACAATCTCATCATCTAAGCCATCAACCTGTCTTTTAGACCCGATTCCAACTAAACTGTTTAAAGAAGTTTTACCCTTAATTAACACCTTGTTATTAAATATGATCAACCTGTCTCTATTATCTGGCTACGTACCAAAATCCTTTAAAGTAGCTGTAATAAAACCACTTCTTAAAAAGCCTAGTCTTGATCCAGAGGTTTTAGCCAACTATAGGCCGATATCTAAACTACCCTTTCTCGCTAAAATCCTTGAGAAAGCAGTTGCAAAACAATTATGTGATTTTTTTACATAATAATAGTTTATTTGAGGTTTTTCAATCTGGATTTAGAGTTCATCATAGCACAGAGACGGCACTGGTGAAAGTTACCAATGACCTTCTATTGGCATCAGACAAAGGACTTGTCTCTGTTCTTGTCTTGTTAGACCTCAGTGCTGCTTTCGACACTGTTGATCATGACATTCTACTACAGAGACTGGAACATTGTGTTGGCATAAAAGGAACCGCACTAAGCTGGTTCAAGTCCTATTTATCTGAGCGATCTCAATTTGTACTTGTTAACGATAAATCCTCCATGACAGCCAAAGTCAGTCTTGGAGTTCCGCAGGGTTCTGTACTTGGACCGATTCTATTCACCTTATATATGCTTCCTTTGGGCAATATTATAAGGAACCACTCTATAAACTTTCATTGTTATGCGGATGATACCCAATTATCTCTATCAATTAAACCAGATGAAACCAATCAATTGGCTAAACTTCAAGCATGCCTTAAGGACATAAAAACTTGGATGTCTAGCAACTTTTTGATGTTAAACACAGACAAAACTGAAGTTATTATACTTGGCCCTAAACGCCTCCGAAACGCATTTTCTAATGACATAGAAGCTCTGGATGGCATTAACTTGGCCTCCAGCACCACTGTAAGGAATCTTGGCATCATCTTTGATCAGGATCTGTCGTTTAACTCCCACATAAAACAAATCTCAAGGACTGCCTTCTTTCATCTACGTAACATTGCAAAAATAAGACACATCCCGTCTCAAAATGATGCAGAAAAACTAGTCCATGCATTTGTTACTTCAAGGCTGGATTACTGCAACTCATTTTTATCAGGTTGTCCCAAAAAGTCACTTAAGACTCTTCAGTTGATCCAAAATGTAGCGTCACGTGTATTGACAAGAACAAGGAAACGGGATCATATTACTCCTGTATTAGCTGCTCTGCACTGGCTCCCGGTAAAATACAGAATAGAATTCAAAATCCTGACTTACAAAGCAATTAATGGTCAGGCTCCAGCATATCTTAAAGATCTCATAGTACCAGACTGCAGGGTTATTTGTAGTTCCTAGAATCTCTAAGAGTACAATGGGAGCCAGAGCCTTCAGCTATCAAGCTCCTCTCCAGTGGAACCAGCTTCCAGTTTGTGTTCGGGAGGCAGACACACTCTCCACATTTAAGAGTAGGCTAAAGACTTTCCTTTTTGATAAAGCTTATAGTTAGGGCTGGCTCAGGTTTGCCCTGGATCAGCCCCTTGTTATGCTGCTATAGGCTTAGACTGCCAGGGGACACCTCCCTGCTCTCTTCCTTCTCTTCCTCTCTCCTCCCCTCCCTCTCTTCTTCTCCCTCTCTCCTCCCCTCCCTCTCTTCTTCTCCCTCCCTCCCTCCCTCCTCCCCTCCCTCTCTTCTTCTCCCTCTCTCCTCCCCTCCCTCTCTTCTTCTCCCTCTCTCCTCCCTTCCCTCTCTTCTTCTCCCTCTCTCCTCCCCTCCCTCTATCTGTATGCATTTATGTAAATGTATGTTACTAACTCCTCCTCCGGGGTATTATCCCCGGAGTTTCTGTGTCTCATATGGCAGGTTGCCACTGATAAAGTTTACGTCAGGATCATGAATCGTGGCTGTGCCTGCTGCCCTGGTCCTGGCTGGACACCGGGAAGCCTTTTTGACATTTTCCTGGATTCATCCAAACTTTCTCTTTTTGAACACATCATTTTCTGTCAAATGTTGTATTTGTACTATGTTGTTTATCATACAACATCTATTGCACGTCTGTCCGTCCTGGGAGAGGGATCCCTCCTCAGTTGCTCTCCCTGAGGTTTTTTCCATTTTTACCCCGTTAATTATGGGGTTTCTTTTAGGAAGTTTTTCCTTGTGCGATGCGAGGGTCTAAGGACAGTCTGTAAAGCACACTGAGACAAATGTATAATTTGTGATATTGGGCTATACAAATACATTTGATTTGATTTGGCTACCTATCTTGGCCAGGACTCTCTTGAAAAATAGATTTTTTAATTTCAATGAGACATATCCTGGTAAAATAAAGGTTATAAATAAAATAAACTGACGAATATTAATATTTGTGTACTACATTACCAAGCTAGCTTCATAGCAGTGGACATATGTGAACTCTATGATATTGTCCACAGCTTCCCCACAGTGCTGAAAGGAAAGCGTTCAGACATGTTGTGTTATTGATCAGGTAAAGGTTCTTTGCTTTTGTGTGGATGTGATGTTATTTTACCTCGAGGGCATCAAAGTCCATGCCAAACTGTTTTCCATAAAGCATGGCTTGGAAGTCCTCCAGACTGCAGTCAATACTGTCCAGATAGTCCATCAGCTCCATCCTGCAGACACATAAGAGGACATTCTATATTATACACTGGTTGCTAGTGTCTTCTGCTCCACAATAACTAATGGTGCAAGGCAGTATGACCACTATGGCTGTGGGCTGGAGGGACCCTCATATCATACTGAACTATTTCAAACAAGTTCATCATCTGCCTTAAATATATCCATCCATCCATCGTCTACCGCTTATCCGGGATCGGGTCGCGGGGGCAGCAGCTCCAGTAAGGAACCCCAATCTTCCCTTCTCCGGGCCACATCCTCCAGCTCCGACTGGGGGATCCTGAGGTGTGCCGAGGCCAGTGAGGAGATATAATCTCTCCACCGAGTCCTGGGTCTTCCCCGGGGTCTCCTCCCAGCTGGACGTGCCTGGAACACCTCCCTAGGGAGGCGCCCAGGTGGCATCCTAGGGTGCTCTGGTACCACGTACACTTATGAGCATCCTTATGTTCGAACATGGTGTTTGTTATGGCCATTCCATGACTAGCACAGAAGTCCAACAACAAACGACCGTTCGGGTTTAGATCAGGGAGGCCCTTCCTCCCAATCACGCCTCTCCAGGTGTCTCCATCGTTTCCCACGTGTGCGTTGAAGTCTCCCAGCAAGACTACGGAGTCCCCTACTGGAGCCCCCTGCAGGGCTCCATTCAGGGTCTCCAAGAAGGCCGAATACTCAGAACTGCGGTTTGGGGCATAGGCACAAACAACAGTCAGAGTTTTCCCCCCCATAACCCGAAGGCGTAGGGAGGCGACCCTCTCGTCCACCGGGATAAACTCCAACGTAGCGGCGCTCAGCCGGGGGCTAGTGAGTATCCCCACCCCGGCCCGACGCCTCACACCTTGGGCAACTCCGGAGAGGAATAGAGTCCAACCCCTATCCAGGAGTACGGTTCCAGAACCAAGACTGTGCGTGGAGGTAAGCCCCACCAGATCCAACTGGTAGCGATCCACCTCCCGCACTAGTTCCGGCTCCTTCCCCCACAGAGAGGTGACGTTCCATGTCCCCAGAGCCAGCCTCTGCTGCCCGGGTCTGGTCCGTCGAGGTCCCTGACCATCACTGCCACCCATGTGACAGCGCACCCGACCCCAGCGGTTTTTCCCATGAGTGGTGGGCCCACAGGATGGATGGATGGGAGGCACCACGTAGCTTCTTCGGGCTGTGCCCGACCGGGCTCCGTGGCAAACCCGGCCACCAGGCGCTCGCTGTCGGGCCCTCCCTCTGGGCCTGGCTCCAGACGGGGGCCCCGGGCAGGGTCTCTCCTTTCCTTTCCCTTTCTTTCATGAAGTCGTTTTTGAACCATTCTTAGTCTGGCCCCTCACCTGAGACCAATTTGCCTTGGGAGACCCTACCAGGAGCACTAGGCTCCAGACAACACAGCTCTCAAGTTCATAGGGACACACAAACCTCTCCACCACGATAAGGTGATGGTTCCCAGAGAGGTAAATATATGCCTTAAATATAGCATGTATAATATGCTATATAACTAAAGCATGTTACTTTACATCAGGGATGGGCAACTTTGAGGATAGGGAGGGCCACAAAAAGTGTGTCCTCACTGTCAGAGGGCCACTTTGTGCACCCGCCTCCTCGCGGATCTCCGACAGATTGATTTCTGGAAATTGACTCGCGTGCCGCACAAAGTGAGAGCGAGGGCTGCATGTTGCCCATCCCTGCTTTACATGTTAGCAGACCAATAGTATGTTAAATTAACTACTAAATGTAGTTAATGTAACCTTTTATTGTGTGAGCAAACAGCCACAAACACTTTATAGAGTGTAAAGATAAAACATTGGACATAATTAAACACAAAAGATACATGCAAGTTAAAACCATTAAGAAGTAGGAGTACAATTTTAAATAATTAAGATCAGCAACCAATTAGTAAGAATGAATAAGACAAGTAAGTTAATTAATGAAAAAAAAAAGTAAGAATAATAATTAAGACCTGTACACAGGCATCTGAAAAGTGCAGATAAAATAATGTTTTCAGTTTAGTTTTAAAAGGTTCAATGTGTAATTTCGAGCTTCCTGCTCCAAATAAATAGTGGGCAGCATCGCAGCATCCATCCATCCATCATCTGGGGTTGGGTCGGGTCGCGGGGGGCAGAAGCTCAAGTAAGGAACCCCAAATTTCCCTGCTCCGGGCCACATCTGCCAGCTCTTCCCTGGGGTCTCCTCCCAGCTGGACGAGCCTGGAACACCTCCCTAGGGAGGCGCCCAGGTGGCATCCTTACTAGATGCCCGAACCACCTCAACTGGCTCCTTTCAATGCAAAGGAGCAGCGGCTCTACACGGAGTCTCTCACGGATGGCTGAACTTCTCACCCTATCTCTAAGGGAGACGCCAGCCACCCGTCTAAGAAAACCCATTTCGGCCGCTTGTACCCGTAATCTTGTTCTTTCGGTCATGACCCAGCCTTCAATGACCATAGGTGAGGGTAGGAATGACGATCGACCGGTAGATCAGATTTTCGTCACAAAGGTGTGGTAAAGCGACTGGAGTACCGCCCCTGCTGCTCCGATTCTCCGGCTAATCTCTCGCTCCATCGTCCCCTCACTCGCGAACAAGACCCGAGGTACTTGAACTCCTTCACTTGGGGTAAGGGCTCATTCCCTACCAGGAGTAGGCACTCCACCGGTTTCCTGCTGAGAGCCATGGCCTCAAACTTTGAGGTGCTGATCCTCATCCCGACCGCTTCACACTCGGCTGCGAACCGATCCAGTGACTGTTGAAGGTCACAGAGCGATGATGCCATAAGGCAGGGGTCGGGA
>NC_041378.1:20049700-20119700 GCF_900634415.1 Cottoperca gobio | reverse complement strand
TCTCCACAGAGCTTCATTCTCCCTAAACAACAACATCAGTTCAGTTTAATTTACAGTCCAGAGAATGGACTTCCTGTAGCTTCATATATTTTTGTTAAATGACAATGCTCAGTGCTAATCCAGGAATTAGTTTCCAGTCAGGTGTGGGATGAGCTGTACAGAGCTTCACTCTCACCTCTTGAGTGTTGCCAGACGGACGTCGATGCTCTCCTGTTCGCTGTGAACACTGTGAACAGTCGCCAAGATCTTGGTTAGGTCTTCCTGTCGAATCTTGTTGTCCTCTGGCCGAGTGTTGGAAACCTGAAAGACAGAAGTTACAATCAAATCTTGTGTTTACAGTATGTTCACACAGGAAGCATAACGGTAACGGACAGGATAACTGTGATAGAAGGAATATCTATGACATGACTTTAGCCAGCAAATGAGAGAATGAACCAGATACATGGATCAAATGTTGTGATGCAGATGTTGAGTCTCAATACTGATTCTCATGCATTACAATCATCCGTTCTCTGTGAAAATACAAGCAGCCCAGTGTTTCCCCTACCATTGTCTTGAGGGGGGCGCTGCGCCATTAAAATTGTTTTTTATATTCACAACTCACTTTTCACATTGAACAGGTGCTCTTCTATTGAATAAACAGTTACGTTATTTATCTAATTTATGTGCACGTTTCAGTGTCTACTGTCCACTTTGCACATTCACATTCTCTCCTTCGCTCTGTTTTGCGAAGGGCGGTGCTTCACTGCTGACACACACACGTGTGCACACACCTACAGTCAGAGACAGAGCGGAGGAAAGGAGAGGTGGGAACTAAAAATAAAACCTTGCCGCGCACGCGAGTCATCCAGTCAAGGTTTGATAATGTCAGGAGTCACAGGGTCTTTGGCTACATTTAAAAAAGAAATTCATGAGCAGAGATGACTGCACCTTCCTTTTGATGTTCTCCAGAAGGTTGTCCTGGCCATGTTTGAAGTAGGGGTGCTGAAACTCCACTGGACCGTCTCTCTCCTGTTTCACAATGCCAGTGTCAATGTGCATCACTTTACGGAATCCATCTACACACACACACACACACACACACACACACACACACACACACACACACACACACACACACACACACACACACACACACACACACACACACACACAATACAGCAATAAATACACACTCTTACATTTATGTATATACACATGTAAAAGTGTTTTAGTATGTGGCCACATCATCAGAGGACATGATAATGTAGAGCAGTAAAAACTCTGTTTACGATCTACAG
Organism: Cottoperca gobio; assembly: GCF_900634415.1. Classification (NCBI taxonomy): domain Eukaryota; kingdom Metazoa; phylum Chordata; class Actinopteri; order Perciformes; family Bovichtidae; genus Cottoperca; species Cottoperca gobio. The sequence continues at coordinate 20,118,420 of NC_041378.1, read as the reverse complement.
TGGTTAGGATTTGAGATGGGGAGGCGCGCCCCCCCCCCCCAGCGGAGCCCCGCACTTCCCATGAAATTCAAGGTGTTTTTGTTTTTATATTCACAACTCACTTTTCACTTTGATGGTGCTCTTTTATTAAATAAAACGAAACACTTATGTTATTTTCTAATTCATGTCCATGTTTCAGTGTTTACTTTGCGCATTCACATTCTCTCCTCCAACAATAATGGCAGGTGCTTTATATCGTATTGAATTACATGGTACATATGTATAATCTGCATGTATACCATGAGACTATACATTGTAAATGAGTCACTTTGAAATTGTTTACACTATGGTAACACTTTAGTATCTCTGATTGAATTAGACACATTTTCACTGTTTTATGCCATTATTGGATTTCTGCATCAGTGTGATTAACAACTGTCTTCGTCAGGTACTTCATTCACGGGATTATCTAAAGACAGACACTCCTGTCTGGTTGTTTCTCAGAAACTTTACTAACTTGTGATAAACATAAAAAATTGCTAAATAAAATCAAACATACCTTCATAGAGAATTTTATCACATCACATCTGATTTTTCGTATTGAGTGATGCATAAACAGTGGAACACAGTTAACGTTTGTTTAAATTACAAATCATTTTGCATCATTTTGCCATCTTATCATACATATTGCCAAGCTCTACTACTGGTTGTCATTATTCAGTCAGTTTAAAAATCAGAATTACTCCCACATCTAACACCAAGTCAGATAATTAACACTGGGCCCCTTGGCACACTAAGAACAATAACTATAAAGACAACTATAGATATCGTATATAAGAAAACGACAGTGACTAACAACATCGTTGGAATCACTTTCAGAGCTATTTGATGACTGATAGCCAATCAAATCCATCCGAATACAAAGGAGTATTTGTTACACACAGTAGGGTGGATTAGTACAATGGTCTTTGAACATTTCCTATCAACAATTAAGTGTGCTTATTGAAATCGGCATCGCTCTCCCTCCATTTACAGTACCACAGCTGTAGGGCAACGTGGTGTCTACTTTTAAACGTGCGCCAGCCACAGCCCTAGCCAGTGCAAACTACTGCAGATCACTGACTACAAACTGATGATGGATGTAGTCTTACACATGTTGAGCTGCCTGATGAAGCTGGCCATGTTGTTGTGCTTGAAGAACTTGGGGAGGATCTCCTTGGCAAAGTGCTGCTCGTCCAACACCAGAAAACTGTTGCCCTCCTGGAAACAACACCACCATGACAGTCAGAACACTGGGTCTATTTTAGTGTTTTAGTGTTTCACCTCTCTCTCTCTCTCTCTCTCTCTCACACACACACACACACACACACACACACACACACACACACACACACACACACACACACACACACACACACACACACACACACACACACACACTCCAATTAATGATTGCCTTTAGTTACACCTATGGTGTGATATGCAGGGCTGAACCAAACAGTTCATTGTTATTAGCGCGGTCTGTGGAGATGCTACACTTGGGCAAATCTCCCTGGCTAGCTAGCGTTAGCTTTGATACCTGGCGTGCTAGCTCATAGATATATACACGGTGATTACAGTTTAACGTTACCTGACTCCAGCAGATAAACTCGTTGGTGTCTGCATCCTCTACCAGTGTCCACAGTTTGGTGAGGAAAGCCGGGACGTTTGAGTTGTGTTTCATCTCGATAATCCAAAAAACAGCTCGAGTGAGAAGCTGCTCAGTCTGTTGCTTTGACAAAATAATGATGCCAGTAGTTTACAATTTCCGGTTCTGGTCAGCGCGAGCGGATTGGTCAAAACATATTTTTACGTATATCCTAAGAAATCTGTTAATATGTACAAGGAGAACTTCGTTCCTTGTCGTCACCACTCTTTAATATGTTCAATGTTCAAATAATCCCACATGGATTTGGAACTTCATACCTCCTTTCTTATTCTCCAAAGTGTGTGCATGAGGCAGTCATTTATTTAGTTAAGTTTGTGAATATACTGCAGGGCATGATGCTTTTAAAAGATGCAACAGAACAAGTGATCCAGCTTCTGTGGGTCAGATATGCTTTTTGTCTACCAAAAATAGCAACAAATGTTTATGAGGTTTATTTCAGAGTGTCTCTGTTCCCGATGGTGTTACTTCCTGGAACAACTTTACAAGAGACCTCATTGGAAAAATTTTGTTTGGTTTTAATACATTTTATGGCAACACAGTCAAATAATATTATATTATTAACCTAAACATTTTTAAACAACATCTTACATCTACAAATCTCAATTTAATAGCTCTAAACCCTCATTTATTATATTTGAAAATGAAACCAAGCAATACATGAAAACTATTTCTCCTTCAAAAACGAGAAGGCTATCCATAAAATGTCCTCTGGCTTGTATATGTATACTGTGGCATATTTTTATTTGTGAGTTTTATCGTGATTAATTGACATCACTTTTCTATAATAAAGAAACGATTAAAAAAAAAAAAAAAGAGAGCTCCTGCATATGCAACATTCAAAATAAAGAGGTTATCTAAATACCAATAATAACTTAAAGACGAGAAATAAATCAATGTGTGGAAACATAAAGAAAACACAAAATAAGAATACAGTTTCAGGTCTTAACTTCTGTCAACAAGTTTGTGCTAATTTAGCAGAAATTAGATATGTTCCCAACTTTAACTAACACAATACTAACTGGTGGTATTGTGTATGTATTGTGTTCATTAGTATACATCTGTTTATTAAATAATATGTGTTCACCTGTTGAAAGGAGCCAGTTGAGGGGGTTCGGGCATCTAGTAAGGATGCCACCTGGCCACCTCCCTAGGGAGGTGTTCCAGGCACGTCCAGCTGGGAAGAGACCCCGGGGAAGACCCATGACTCGGTGGAAAGATTATACCTCCTCACTGGCCTGGGAACGCCTCGGGATCCCCCAGTCGGAGCTGGCGGATGTGGCCCGGAGAAGGGAAGTTTGGGGTTCCTTACTGGAGCTGCTGCCCCCGCAACCCGACCCCGGATAAGCGGTAGACGATGGATGGATGGATGGTGTTCACCTGTGGTAATTGCTTTTTTGCACAGTGGGGGGTATCTGGAGTGCGGGGTAAGCATAAATAGGTGAATCAGTAATCACCGTGCTGGTGTGTTGTACAGGTGTGTTCTGTAGTTTACAGGAAGAGGCACAGGTTTTTTTTTACCGTTATGTGCAGCCGTCACGTGTGGAATACTACTTTTTGGTCAAATCAAGCCATTATACTTGTCTTCAAGAGGGTCCCTGTTTCAAAATCTAGCTTTATTATTTAAACTTTAATCTCCTCCATCTGTATACAGTGCAGTGCAGAGAGGAATGAAACTGTGTTTCGCCTGGTCAAAAACAAAAAGAATGAACAATGCAACATTCAGACTTCACATAAAGTGCAAACAACAGGACAAAAACATGTAGTTCAATAATAGAAAAAGATAAGCAGTGTAAACCAGTGTAAAGTGAAGTCAAAGCAGTTTGTTGGTCCCTATGTTATAAAGGGTTAGGTTGAGTGTTGGTTAACCTTCCGATTCATCACCAGGCCTTGGCAAGTAGTTTACATTATCAGATAGGGGATTAGACATTCCCATCCTCAGCCATTTGGGGTGTTGGAGTTTTTACCAGTGGATGTTCTAAATTCTGAGGATGTTGGGGTTTACTACTGTGATACCTTGCAAGATTTTGTGCAAGGACATTTGGATCATGAACCAGGTCTCTGAAAGACAGTGGAGATTCAATATATAAACTGTGTCTTAATGGGTTCCAACATGAGTAAAAGTGAGAAACAATATAGGAGGTCTACGAGCAGCTCAGAGCTCTGCACACAGATGTCAGTGGGATTCCACCTCACCTGCACATGTATTGGGTTCTTAAAAACATTTATGAAATTGTATGTCTTCACATGGCCACTAGATGGAATCCTTAGCTCATTGCAAAACCTTAACCAGCAAGCTGACAAGTTTAGTAGTACATTTGATCCATGAGGATCACTTATCCTAATATTAAAATTTCAAGGGGGTTAAAAAGTATGCTGTATCAGATTATTCTGCCTAATGATGGATCCCTGGTGGGTTCATCATAGGTAGGTATGTTTGAGTTTAAGAGGTTTTCAGTGATTTCCCAATCAAGCAAAACTCAAATATGTTAGGCCACACAGTAAATCTCTTTTTTTTTTTTTTGCTGAACTACATTGTAGATCAAACCAGACCATGATTTGTGACAGGCAGCTATTCTGAACTCCTCTCAATTATATGCAAGTATATCTGATCATACTTTAGTAAGATCAGATATATCTTACTCTGTTGTTGATAATTAAAACATTAAAAGTCAGAGGGCATAATTATCATCATATATATATTTATCATTATAATTATTTATTTATTTGGGACCTTACACACAGAAGTAGGAGCCTCTTGCTGTCACATCAGCGCTCTGTGTGTCTGCTGGCTGCCTGCTAGTATGCAGTAGGTCCTCAGTGAATGCTGGCCACAAACATTTATACCAGCCTTTTCAGCAAACCTCATTCACACCTAGATAAAAACTTAAGCGGAGAGAGAGTTGGACTGGTGTTGTTACTCAGCAGAGGCATGCCGTGGTGAATTTGAAAGCAGCAGTAAGTGGTGGAGCCTAACTTTCAGCCTCGTAGCCATGACTGCTGAGTGAGGTTGACAAGTGTTGGGCTAATTGGATTGGAGGGTAATATTACATCAAAAGACGTCACCCGCTCCTTTAAAATGGCTGTAATTAGGACATTCTTTAACTCTGACAGACGGGAGATTATGGAGAAGCAGGAATCAGAGCGCATTACAACCACCCAGGTGACACATTCATTTCATACTGCACAAGATAAATTCTACTATACAGAACCGATAGACTCTCCCGATCTAACAAATCTATCTCCCTGAAAACTGTATCTCTCCGCCGTAACCTTCGCTCCCTCTCGCTCCCTCTCGCCCTCCTCTCTTGCCTCAGCTGTCCTCTCAGCCCTTCATTCATCTGACTCCTTCTCACTGATGTTTGCCAACTCTGCCACAGACACTCTCCTCTCTACTTTGTCCTCCTCTCTGGACTCTCTCTGTCCTCTCACCTTGCAGCAGGTTCGCCAGTCCCCTCCACCTCCCTGGTTGGATGACTCTGTGCATGCTAACAGAACCATCCTACAGGGAGCTGAAAGAAAATGGCTGAAATCAAAACACCCTGACGACCTCCTTGCTGTTCAAACTCTTCTCTCCTCTTTCTCTTCCTCTATTTCTGAGGCAAAAAGTGTTTTCTTCCAACAAAAAATTAAATCCTCTTTCTCCAAACTTTATCTATCTTCTCTATCTTCTCCACCCTCCTCGATCCTCCCAGTCCCCCACCTCCTTATTCCCTCCTAACGTCCCACTTTGTCAACTTCTTTGTAAAAAAGATAGATGACATACGCTCTTCATTTTGCGACTTACCGACTGACATCAACTGTTCACCATCCACATCACTTCCCCCTACTCTAACTTCTTTCTCCCCCCTATCTTCAAATTAAGTTCTATCCCTCTCTGCCCACCCTACCACATGCCCTCTGGACCCTATCCCCTCTCACCTTCTCCAGTCTATTGCTGCTGACCTTCTTCCTTTTCTCACCAATCTTATTAACACTTCCATAATAACTGATTGCTTTCCAACAATCTTTTTTTTTTTTTCAAAATATTTTTATTCACATGAATGCCTACCTTTCCAATGCCAAGGTAGGCATTGGAAGATGTATAGGTATCAGGGCAGTATGTTAATTTTTATCGTCTGAACTCTTCCTGCTAGAGAGAGTGACAGGTGACCCCACCTTTGTAGGTCAGATTTGACTGTTGCCGTCAGGACAGTAAGATTTCGTTCTCGTAACGCACTAAAAGACTGTGTGATTGCAATGCCTAGATATCTAAACCCTGAGTTGGATATTCTAAAAGGCAACGACAACGGCAACGACAACGACAACTCTGTAGGCGATTAGTTGATAGGGAAACATTCACTCTTTTGGATGTTTAATTTGTATCCTGAAAATTAACCAAAAGTAGTCAAAAGTGAGAGTATGTGTGGATTACTAGCTATAGGATTGCGCACATACAGAAGTAGGTCATCAGCATGTAACGAGACCCTATGTTCGATATCCCCCCTTTGAATCCCCTTAATTCCTCTCTCTGCTTTTAGAACCATTGACAATGGCTCGATAGCAATTGCGAATAGTAGTGGGGAAAGCGGGCAACCCTGACACGTCCCACGGAAAAGAGGGAAGAATTTGGAGTGCTGGGTGTTCGTACATACAGAGGAGTGAGGAGAAGAGTACAGAAGTCTAGCCCAAGAGATAAGGCCAGGACCGAAGCCCAGATGTCGAAGGACAGAAAACAGATAGGCCCACTCAACCATGTCGAAGGCCTTCTCAGCATCAAGAGATATGACAGCCTCCGGAGAAGGCGGACTGTGGATGACGCTGAGAAGTCTTCGGACATTTGTGAAGGAGTGCCTTCTCCTTATAAATCCCGTCTGATCTTCAGAGATAATGGAGGGTATAATAGATTCCAACCAACTGAGCAAAAATCTTCGCGAGTATTTTCACATCTACAGACATTGGGCGATATGATGCACAGTTCAATGGGTCCTTGCCCTTCTTAAAGATAAGAGATAGAGGCTTGCATAAGGGTCGGTGGCAGTGAGCCTAGGTTGTACGACAAATTAAACATATCTAATAGTAATGGGGCCAGTTGATTTGAGAATTTATTGTAAAATTCTACCGGGTATCTGTCTGGACCCGGTGATTTGTCACTATTCATGGACTTTATTGCCTCTTGGGCATATCTAGTTTATCAAAAAATGTAAGTAGCTGATCTTCGCTATCAGGGGATTCAGACGAGAGTAGTATGATTTAAAGATGTTATTTATCTCTCCCGGGTCGGAAGTGTGAGAGCCCAATTCATCCCGAATCTGGGTGATTTAATTCGAGGCCACCCTAGCCTTTAATTGGTGGGCCAGGAGACGGCCAGCCTTATCTCCATGTTCATATATAGACCCTCGTGAATGTAGAAGGAGTCGTTCAGCCTCTCTTGTTAGGAGAAGGTCAAGTTCTGTTTGGAGCCCCATCCGTTCTTTAAATATATCAGGTGATTGAGTGGATAAGAGTTTGTTGTCTAGATTAATGATAGCCTCCTCCAGCTCTTGGCTTGCTCTACGAATTTTATTAACATGAGACGTATGCGAGATGATCTTACCCCTGAGAAAAGCTTTAAGGGTTTCCCAGAGTAGGGACGCAGAGGTCTCTTCATTTTGGTTGGTCTCACAGAAGAATACAATTGATTCCAAAATACACTCACAAAAGCCTGCATCAGATAGTAAAAGAGGGTCGAGACGCCAGAATCTAAATTCCTTGGGCTTATGATCAAAGTACAGGTCCAAGATTACAGATGAATGATCTGATACAGTTATCGGTGAGTAATGAACTGAGACAATCGACGAAATAAATGGTTTATCGACAATGAAATAATCTATGCGCGAGTATGAACATGTGCATGGGAAAAGAAAGAGTATTGCCTAACCGAGGGATGTAAAAATCGCCACGGATCGACGTAGCCATAGTGATCCATAAAAGCAGAGAGAGTCTGTGCTGTTTTAGAGGGCGCAACGGATCTGGAACTAGATCTGTCTAGTGTTGGGTCTATAACACAATTCATATCTCCTCCCAATATTAATAGATGGGAATTCAAATCCGGAATGGTGGAGAATAGCGATTTCACAAAATTATGATCATCCCAATTGGGAGCATACACAGATACTAAGATGACCGGCTTCTGATAGCGTGTGCCAGATATGATGACATAACGTCCATTTGGATCTAAAATTGTATTAGTAGGGGTGAAATTGACATTTTTTCTAATTAAAATGGCTGTGCCCCTTGTCTTTAGGTTGAATTGCGAATGAAACATTTGTCCAATCCACGGCCTATTCAGCTTTCGCCGATCAGAGTTACAAAGATGTGTCTCCTGTATAAACATTATATCTGCATTCAAGTTTTTAAGATGTGTCATAATCTTTGTGTATTTCACCGGAGCATTCAACCCACCAGTATTCAGAGATAGTATCCTTACCCCCTGTCCACCACCAGTCCCTGTATCAGTTACATTAGCCATGACACCACATATAGCATCGAAAGTGACAGGTCAGCCCTAGAACATCCATAACTAAAAATGGAGAGAACAGTGTACATAAAAATGACAAAACAGAATGTAAATGAAATAGCTGCCTCCAACAAATGGAAACCCATAGCCCCATCAAGATCAATGTCCCACCCTTTCCCGCCCTCTCCCTCCTATCCCCTACTCCCCCTCTCTCTCACCTCCTCCCATATCTCTCGTCTCTTGCGGGCCTCCCGGACAATCAGATCCTTGACCTGGTAGCGATGTAAACGCATTATCACAGGTCGCGGCCTCATCCCCGGCTGCGGCTTAGTGGCTGGCGCTCTGTGTGCACGGTCCAGCTCGGGGGGGGATTGGAGATTCTCAGCGCCTAGCAGCTCGACCAAAAGTTCTGAAAAGAAGGTTGTAGGCTGGGGTCCCTCAATAAATTTAGGAAGTCCAATGATTCTGATATTATTTATGCGGCTCCGACTTTCCAGATCTGCGGTCTTCGCAGCTAGTTTGGCATTGCTATCTGCTAGCAATGCACACTTCTCCTCGAGTGAATTTAATTGCTGGTCTTGCAGGTTGGCATTGGACTCAAGAGAGTCAATTCGTTCACCATGTTCCGCTACCGTGGTCTGCGTTATGTTCAGTTTCACCTCTAGTACAGCAAAGGCAGCTTTAAAATCAGCTGAAATGCTAGCTCTGTGCTCTTCAAGCAGGCTAATTATGCTAGCCATGTCCGGGCCAGCAACTGTACTCGCAGCTGAGACAGCAGTTTCGCCGTTTTCGATGCAGTTTTCGACATCACATCAGCCTGTACTAATTTAGAGTCAAAATTATGTTCACAAATACTGTTTTAGCTCAAATGCGGTGATTACAAATGAAATGTTCATAAAGTAGAGTCGTGGGGGAACGAGACAACGCTGCCCTCACATGTTCGCCCAACCGGAGGTCCTTTCCTAACAATCTTAAGGAGGCAAGAGTGAACCCTCTCCTAAAGAAACCCTCACCCGACCCCTCTGAAGTGAACAACTACAGACCTGTCTCTCTTCTTTAATTTCTTTCCAAAACACTTGATCGAGCAGTCTTTAATCAACTCTCGTCTTACCTTCACCAGAACAACTTTCTTGATCTGCACAAATCTTGTATCAAGGCAGGCCACTCAACTGAGACTGCCCTCCTCGCTGTCACTGAAGAACTCCAAGCTGCTAGAGCAGCCTCCCTCTCCTCTGTTATCATCCTTCTGGACCTTTCTGCTGCGTTTGCCACAGTGAACCACCAGATCCTCCTCTACACCCTCCAAGAACTGGGAGTCTCAGGCTCTGCTCGAAGGCGATGCAGGTTCTTGTCCAGGCTCTTGTCAGCTCACGGCTTGATTACTGCAACTCCCTCCTTGCTGGACTGCCTACATGTGCCATCCGACCTCTACAGCTCAACCAGAATGCAGCAGCCCGACTGGTCTTTAACCTACCCAAGTTTTCCCACACTACTCCGCTCCTCCGCTTCCTTCACTGGCTACCAATTGGCTGCCAGAATCTCCTTCAAGACTCTGGTGCTAGCCTACCGTGCTGTGAATGCATCAGCCCCTTCCAACATTCAGGCCATGGTCCAACATTCAGTATGTGTTGTAAGTCGCTTTGGACAAAACCATCAGCTAAATGAACTATAATGTAATGTAACTTGTACCACCCTTTTTATCTGCACAGTATAATTCACTTCCTGTTCATTTTGGTATACTGTATTAAACATGTACACATTACACATTGAGGTTTCCGGGGATTTATTATTTTAAAGTTTAAAAAAATAGAATGTATGCTTATATGGGTAATTGGTCAGAAACTACAATTAGTTTTTGTATTTATATCAACAAAGTCACGTGTGACCTTGGATGACCCCGGCCTTGTATAAGTCCTATTTCATCTTCTTGCTTAGACACAGGCTAGTACTCGCAGAGTTTGAGCTTGAGCTACACAAAATATTATTAATTACTCAAAGTTCGTCGCTTGTAACCTTGCTATGGCATTGGTCGGAGTTGTGGGTTACTCGCCCTCCAGAGGCTGCAACGAGCTGTCCCTCTTCAGGGAGGGAACCTCGAGCATCTGAGGAAGGGCCTCCTGGGGGACCCGTGCATGAATGCCTCGTGCAGTGAGGGCTGCTAGGCTGGCAGAGCTGGAGCTTATGGGTGAAGCTGGCCTCCCCTTGTCAATTACCTCCGGCCCAAACTACCTATTTTAGGTGCCACAGAGACTGTTGGATGTGAGGCAGCCAGAATCTAAGCCTGCTAGTGCTTTCTTCTGCCTCAAGCAGTCCCCCACCACCTTTTCTGTTCCTCCCTCTGATGAATATCTGAGGGAGTTGCATGCGTGCTGGAGGGACACTAGGGCTCTCTCCCGTCTTACATCTGATGGCATCGAACACTGGCAGTCATGCAGGATGCGACAAAATTCGGCCATGACTACATGCCAGCTATTGAGGCATTTGACTTGATGTCAACTTGGCTATGTTTGGCTGGCGCAGTCACCCTCGTCAGAGACATGTAGAAGGACCCTTCGTACTGTCCCAGTGGAACCAGGAGAGCTGTTCGGCTTAGATGCCTTACAGGTGCTAGAGCGGACTGTCCGAACTAGACAGACTGGACAGCAGTTCTCAGGTCTTCGCAGGCATATGCGAAGACCCCAGGGGCCAGGGGGACAGATATTGAGGCCTTGGAGCCGGCAATTTCTCCCAGCAGCAGCTCAGCTACTGGGCAACTCAAGCTTCAGACCTATGGGTGTTTTCCACCTTAGCCCAGGGGTACAAGTTTCAGTTCCAACGATTGCCCTCAGCAATCTCAGGGCATGAAGATTCTACTGTATTTAGATGACTGGCTGATTTGTTCGCCATTTCAGTTTCAGTCAACCCGGGACACAGCTCTCCTTCTCTCTCTCGTCCTTGCCCTACATTCTGTTTCTCTGCCTCGTGGGCAAATTGACAGCTGCCTCAGTGACGTTATTGTCACTGCGCCTCCTGCAGAGATGGCTAAATGGCTTCCACTTGGACGTCAAATGCCACAGATACAAGAAGATCAGGGTGTCACATAATTGCCTCTCTGCTCTATCCCCATGCAGGGAGAGGACGTATCTCCCAAGAGGCATGCTCTGTACTGTGTCACAACCTGGCTCGAAAGGAGGTGACAAGGAGGGATTATTGGTTTTTAATGTGTGCTGGATTCAGGCATTGAAATGTGCATCTTTGATATTATCTCCATTTTAGTTGACTTGTCTGTGACTTTAATACATGTAGGCTTAAGAAAGTGTGTTTTTGTTCATGTAATAACTCAATATTTTATATTTTCAGATTATCAGAAAAATGTTCTTCCTTTCTTCCCTTCTACCTGGGCTAGAGCCTCACTGGACTAGAGACCAGTGAGGTAGAAAGGAAGAAAATGAGGGGAAGGCTTTTCTGTAAATTATTTTCTGTAAATTCTGTGACATGTAACACAGATATGTCAGAAGAAAACTAAAGCATTCCTGACTAATACCTAAACCTGGCGTGTGCGTGCGTGTGTGTGTGTGTGTGTGTGTGTGTGTGTGTGTGTGTGTGTGTGTGTTTGTGTGTTTGTGTGTTGTTTCAGAGCAGGTACGCGGCTGCATACTGTGCTGTGGAGTTGGAACACAGACTGGTTGGAAAGAACAGACATTTTCCATTGGATGGAGAACTTGGACATATAGTTGTTGTTCTCTCTCATTACTTGATTAATATTGAAGTCTAGCAGGACAAAAAAGGCCCAGAAGAAGAAGAAAAAAAGAACGGCTTTACTGCTGACCTCGGCAGATTTATTTTTTTGCCTAATGAATAAATATGTTTTGGAGTTGGCCAAGTGAGTATTAAGCGACTGCCAAAGCATGAATTTTACTGCACTTTCAAACAATGTTTGATTAAGTGTAACTCAATAGGTATGCCTCTCTCAATAAATGCTCAATGTGGTGCTGTATTTCAATGTCCCCCTCCAAACACACAAACATCTAACCAAAAAAGCCTCTGGCCATGCACCGCAATATGATTACAGAGGGATGTGAAGGATAAGACACAGTGTGATGCGAGAATAGTTTGCTGGCAGTAAATTGGCAAACACATCACATGGCCAGTGGAAATGTAAAATTTGAAAGTTTTCTAATCAACATAACTCATCCCTCTGCCACAGGACTGATACAGTGTACTGTATGGCTCTATACTCCCTTCTCATTTTGAACTCAAAGTGAAACTGTGAGACTCCTAACCAGCTCCAACCATCCTTGTAAACTTGTTATAGTGCTAGCACACAATACAAAAAGTCATAGCCATAAAATGTTAATACGATTGTTTTAAAACCTGTGTGCCAGCTGCCTCGCACTTTTTATTGTATGCATATTCATTTTGTTTTTACCAATGTTTTGTGCAGTACACAGGGCCCTGGGAGACAGAGACAGTGTAACAACCCCAGGTGGCCAATCAGTGAAAGGGCTGCATTTTTAGACAAATAGCTCATCTACTGGAAAGGATGTTGGTGGTATTTGTAGGACACAGAGGTGTGAAGGTTATATAATGGATTATAACTTCTTCATGTGCAGTGCATGCATGTGTCTTTGATTGTGTGTCTGCACGTATGAGTGGGTGTTGGGTTGGAGGATGGGATGCATGCGTGGGTGAAAGTAGCAGAGCAAAACCATATGGAAGCACCCAAATGTACCTCTCATCTGCCAATTGAAAGTAAGCTCAGTCAGGTGGGGAACTACAAAGAGAGGATATCATTAGTAAGGGCTGAAGTCACACTGCATGAAATGAGGTCAATCCTGTAAGCAGATGTTGGGAGAGGAGTTAACAATTAAATACAAATACAAAGCAAAAAAAAATAAATCAAAGAAGGGTTCTTGCTATGTGTACAACCCACTCGCAGAAGTGAACTTTGACACTGGAGATTATATTCAATGACGGCATTTCAACCGTCACTGCCAATGTGTTTTCATTAATTGTTCTTACATTATCTGTGCATGGTGTCAGGTAAATTAATCCACATTGGAAAGACTATCATATGTATTTGTTTACCTCAATCAATATATATATAAATATATCTACACTACGAATATGTTTCTGCGCAATTATGTATTTTCTGCACTGAGTGTATTACAAACATAATAGGGGCACTTCCCCTTTAAGAGAACAGGTAAACAAACCATTACTTCCTGACTGCCGACGGAGGAGCGTGTTGGCGCCAAACTGGGACCAATGAGGAGAAGGTCAACGCCTACTCCTTCTATGTAGCCACATGTTCTACGACTCTCGGAACACCTGGAGCGGAGCCGTGAGACCGCAACGATGGGGCTCTTTGACCCATGCGGTCTATGGAAACGGCGACGCAAAATGTGTCCTCAGCTGAGAATATTTTCTATGTTTGACTTATCACGTTAAATAAATATATCGATTGAACTAGAGGATTGCTGTTTTGATTCGACATTTAAGCTCCGAGTTCTTCAGCTTTGTCCCAACCCTTTAATGGCAACTACAGCATAGTTAAAGGAATAGCTAAACATTTTGGGAAATTGAGATCTCAATAATAATTCTAGGAAAATAAAACCATGCCTCCATTGTAACGCACAAAACTCAACAACACATGGTGTGTGTCGCCGCCTTTTGCGAAGTACAGCGGAGGAGTGAATGTGAATGCGTAATGGCAAAATAAATAAATAATAATAATTGCTTTATCTACAAACAATTTTCGCGACACCCCTGCAGTACCTCCGCGCACCCCCAGGGGGTCGCAACCTATACGGGCCCAGACCGGTACTTCTATTTTAACGGCGCATTTTATATCAATTTTTTTTTAGCTTTGCTCCGCTCTGTTTCACGAAGGGTGGCACTTCGCACACACCTACACACACAAACAGAGGGGAGGAAAGGAGAGGAGTGAACTAGAGAATCACCGCATGCACCGTCCCCGTCCCCCCCCCCGCCCCCGTCGCCCGGAGCTCCGACAGCACCCCCCCCCCCCCCCTCGCACGGACCTCATAACCTTTGCTTGAGGAAGTGTTCTCTAACTGGACCTCTTGGAATTTTAGTTGAATACCCCTGACCTATGCTCTAATCCAGTCGTCCTCAACCTTTTCTTGGGCCAGCGCCCCCCTATCCATTATTCAGGTCTCTTACCGCCCCCATCAAACAAATAAAATGTAGGCTAATTGTCTCCCCTGAATTTTAATGTTGATTATTATTCTGTTTGTATTATTAAGATTCTTCTTCTTAGTATTTATTATTTATTTTACATATTGATTATATTCATTTTGTATTTCAGTTCTTATAATACTTTTCTTATTATTAGGCTATTATGTTATTATAAAAACTCAAATTCTCTGAGATTGAAATTACATAATAACATTTCTAAATAATAATAAATATTATTAAAATATTGTTGTTGTTGTTGTTGTTGTTGTTGTTGTTGTTGTTGTTGTTTTACCTTCAATTGCCCTAATACACCATGTACCCAGGGATCAAATAAAGCCATTTTATTGCGACGTCGACCCCAACGTTCAGAAACTCAGGTGAAAATATCCGCGTTTTTTAATCGCACACAGCCTGAATCCAGTCTGCTGCCGGTCCAAGTCCTGACCAGAGCGTTAGTGTTTTACCATTAATTCCAATTAGTTTTTATTCATGGTGTATCCTTTATTGGTGAGATGTAGACTTGCGTGTCGTCAGCGTAGCAGTGAAAGTGGATGACATGGTGACGGAGGATTGTGCCCAGGGGGAGGAGGTAAATTATCAATAGGAGTGGACCCAATACTGACCCCTGGGGGACTCCCAGTGGAACAGGAGAACACCCTGACCTGTGGTTCCCCAGCTGGACAAACGGTTGTCTGTTGGTGAGGTAGGAGGAGAACCAGGAGAGTGCAACACCAGTGATCCCAATGTCAGCCAAGCGTTCCAGCGTTACTTCTTTATCCCATGCATTCGCAAAAGGTTAATAGTTTGGTTAACATGTTACACATATAAAAAGTAATGTCAGTAAAACTAGTTGATTAAGTTGGTAAGAATATTAAACCCAATTGAGTAATATAAGTCGAAACCCCTCCCAGCACGTGGCGGTGTCAACACCATCTCACATGCTTTACTTCTAGCCACACATGTACATCTCTAAATATACTGTATATCTCTACATATATACCCATACCTGGACACCGGAATGGCCGTTATTTATCTTATGGGAGGTAAACCTTTCCTTAAGCTGTTTAGCCTATTTTGTTTTTTTGTTTGTGCTCCCTGTGCACAATTAACACCCAAGCCGGACTTATTCAAGCCGGCCTCAGAGGTGGCCGTGTCCTGTCCTTCCCAGGCTGTGTTCTTAACCTGTATTTCGGAGGAGGTGCTTGATTCAGTTAAATCTGAAACGGAAAAATATTCTGGTTTTGAAGCTTTCGTGTCAGATGGGGTTGTATCTCTCACTGGTAATGATATTAAAGTGCCTGTGAAAATTCTACGAGATACAGGAGTAAAGGATTAATTTATTCTAGCTTCCGTGCTGCCCTTTTCTCAGGACTCAGATACTGGTGATTGTGTGCTGGTAAGGGGAATGGGTTCCCTTGCACAAAGCCAGTCTGTCTTGTGGCCTTTTGGATGGTGCTAAAGCAGTTTAAAGAGTGTATTCCACCTGAGGTTGCCACTCATATTGCTGAGCGTGGAGTAGAGACTGCCTCTGAAGCTGCTACCCTGGCAGATGAGTATGTCCTGGCACATAAAGGAAAGTTTGGAAAAAACTGTGGGTCAGATAATGCTACTGCTAAAGCTGTTGGTCACTCCGCTAAATTTTCTTGGTCTGAGTCCGCAAAGATGAATATTGGACCGCGTTCATCTCGTTTTGATCATGTGTGTAACTATTGCCATGAGCGGGGACATTGGAAAGCAGAGTGTTCTCTACTGAAAAGTAGGGTAAATCGCACGGCTGGTAAATATGTTAAACCAGTTGCTCTCAGTGCTCCAGTTAGGAAAATTCCAGTTGTTTCGGAGGAGGATAGAGTACTAGATTTGGAGAGGCCTTAGTCTAGCATTTTGGCTGTTGGTTGTGATTAAGATCAGTTTGTATGTGTGGACATAGGTTGTTGGAGGTTCCTGCATAGCTGGAGACACCTTGGGAAATATCAGGCTAGGGTGATAGGGTTGATGGTTTGGGGTGCACATGAGAGAATTGGAGCTTCCCTGGTAGGATGAAGGAACGTTTCTCCTTTGGACTCGTTCGTAAAATCTTGGTAATGTTGCGGTGAAAACGGTTAGAGCAGTTGTCTCGGGGGCACATCCCTGGACTAGAGGGGGTCGCTGTTTAGGCAGTTGCCTTCCTCGCTTTGGCGATTGTTAGTGCATAAATACCCACTGTAAGTAAAGCATGAAGACTAGGGTTGAGATTACTAAGTTTCTGGGTAGGTAGTTAGTGGGAGGGCTCTAATTCTTATTGCACTTCAGGGATCAATACTGTCTGATGTTATGGCTACTGTGGCTAACTTTGTTCAGTCTCCGTCTGAGGAACTGTTGGATAGTTGTACAAAAGAGCAACTGTTGAAGCTTGTTGAGCATTATGCTGTTGATGTTGGAGAAAAACGGTTAAAAAAGGAAATTAAAGGGTCATTGAGGGCTACTTTAATGGAAAATGGTGTTTTGCCGGCCACAGTACAAAGTCCAAGTGACAATGTTGCAATCGGGATTGACAGGAAAAGCCCAAGAAGCTTATTCAGCGCTTAGTGCAGTTGAAAGCAAGAAATATTCTTCTGTTAAAGATGCTGTTTTGAAAGATTATGAGTTGGTACCAGAGGCCTATCGTCAACGTTTCAGGTCTTGGAGGAAGTCTGATAAGCATTCACATGTTGAATTTGCAAGGGATTTAATTAAACATTTCAATAGGTGGTGTTCGGCGTTGGAAGTTACTACTTTTAAAGATCTGTGTGATCTGATGGTGAAGTGAAGTATATGCTTGATAACCACATTGCTGTACCTTCTTCTTCTAGTTGGGCTTCACCATGTTTGCTGGTAGAAAAATGTAATAAGTCACCAAGATGTTGTAGAGATTTTCGCAAAGTAAATGCTGTGACAAGGCCTGATACCTATCCATTGCCTCGTGTCGAGGACTGTATTGACCAAGTTGGTGCAGCTAAGTATGTGAGCAAGTTTGACCTATTGAAGGGGTACTGGCAGGTGCCATTAACCCCAAGGTCTCAAGAAATATCTGCTTTCATCACACAATCTAGCCTGTTCTCTTATACAGTCATGGGTTTTGGATTACGTAATGCTCCCATTTCAACGACTCATGAATATGGTCGTTAATGGACTTGAAGGTTGCGCTGTATATTTAGATGACGTGGTGTTACACAGTAATACCTGGGAGGATCATGTAAAACATGCTTTGTTTGAACGACTAGCAGAGGGAAATTTGACTGTAAACTTAGTGAAATGTGAGTTTGCAAAAGCCACTGTGACATATCTCGGTAAGGTTGTGGGTCAGGGTGATGTGGCCTGTCGGTGCCAAAGTTTCAGTTATGGATGAGTTCCCGGTTCCCACCACTAAAAGGAACTAATGAGGTTCTTAGGTTTGGTTGGGTATTACCGCTGTTTTTGCTGGAATTTCTCAACGGTGGTCACTCCTCTAACTGACTTGCTGAAGGCAAAATCAAAGGGCAAAGATAATGTTGTGGCGGATGCCTTGTCCCGTGCACCTTTGTAACAGCACACCTGAGCAGGCTGGGCTCAGGCTATAAAGCAAACCTGTAAGATCTTCTTGCTCTCTTTCCCTTGGCCTGTTGACTGATACTATTATTTGTTTGTGCTTTGTGTTTCTTTCATTTACTTAATTAAACCATAGAGCAAAGTTATTGATTCTGTGGTCTCCCTCCTTGTCACCTCCTTTCGAGCCAGGTTGTGACAGGAGGTAAACCTTTCCTTAAGCTGTTTAGCCTTTTTTGTTTTTTAGTCTTGTTTAATTGTTTGTGCCTATTTATAGTCCCAGTGCACAATTAACACCCAAGACTTATTCATTTATATCTTATACACAATGGTAAACCCTCTGTATGTCCTGGACATAATCATGCCGGTTGCAAAATAGCAATATCTGTTCAGATATTAATTGCATCATCATCCACTTCTCTCTACACCCTCTCTTGCAATTCATACCATAACCGTTTGCAATCCTCTGCCCTCATATTAAAATGTTAATGTTTCTCCTCCACTGCACACTTTAGAACTCTCATAAAACTACATGAGGTGGCTGTGACTGTGGGATTATCTGTTTAGATTCCACACTCGGTAAGGAGGTTTCAGATGTTGTTAAATGGTCTGACTGCAGCCAGAGAATACAACATGTGCATCAGTGTCTTTAAACGGAGACCCTCATCGAGTGTCCACTGTTACAATCAGCAGCTGCTCTTCCTCCCGGAGTCCATGCAGTGACTGTCTCATGAGTATGTAGACTGATTAAAAGTACCATCAAAGTAAGGGAAGGTCACACATTTATGAATCCTGTGCAGTCTTTCTGCCATTAGTTTGACTAATCAAAATTTCAGCTCATTTTGCCCTGAAGCACTTTAGACTTACTTTCGGTTCTTACAAGTATCATTAAACACTGCAATCAGCAGATTCCCTCCACCCCCACCCGTGGGTGCACTTCAGGAGGCCAGGTTCCCTTTTTGTCCCGGCTCTGCTCTGGCCTTTTCACAGGGCAGCCCCCTATTGTGAAGTTACTTAGACATTCTGGGTACATCCTCCAACCCACAAAACCTCTAATAACAAACAAACACACACACACACACACACACACACACACACACACACACACACACACACACACACACACACACACACACACACACACACACAGAGGCACACACACACACACACACACACACACACACACACACACACACACACACACACACACACACACAGACACACAGACAGACAGACAGGCACACACCCACTCACACACCCACACAGGCACACACCCACTCACACACACACAACTAGGCACACACACACCCACACACACACAAGCACACACAGGCACACACACAGGCACACACACACACACACACACGCACTAACCCCAGGAAACGATAACCTTTGAGTTACTCACTTCATTTCACTGTGATGGACTTTTACAGCCAGACTAACATGGCTGAAGTTGGTGGAGAAGTGGAAACTGCAGCAGCCTCAGATCAAGAAGAATTGAACAAAGCACTCTTCTTCTGCTGCCTCTTAGAATTGTGACTTCTAATTAAGCAAATTGAGTTATTGAGGCTATAAATACTCAGAGTGGATAAGGGAGGGTCTGTTCACTGCTGTGTGTGTGCAAGTGTGTTTGTGTGTGCGATGGTGTGTCAATTGGAGGAAAGGAATTTTCTGCAGTTGTGAAGTGGTGATATACAGCAGCCTTTTTGAGCGTACAGTATGCTAAGCAGTCACTGCTGTAATGTTTTCTCACACTGTTGTTTCAATTTTGGGCACTCAATGCTTGTGCTTGTGTCTTTGCGTCATTTGGCTCCATTCAGGGTGAAGCCGTGTCCACTTGTGTCTTTGCATGGACTTTATATGAAATTGCCCTGCCTCTAAAGTTCACTTTGGGTTGAGTCTGAACACACCTCCACACTCAAATATCAGCTTCGTATGCATTTTGATTATTCCAAACAAACTAGAAAAACAGTATTCCTGTGAAAACCCTGAGGTAACACTTCAGCATCTCAGTACAGCGTTCCATTTATTATTGTTGCACAAATGTTCCATTCTCTGCAGCAATGATTAGAAGACTGAGGCAAATAAATTGGGATTTACAGGTTTGGCAGTCACCTCCCAAACTCATGGGTAATGTGGCTAAATCTGCATCAACAAATAAAGCAAGAACTTAACAGGGACTAGTTAAAGAAATATCACAGTTTTGTTTCACACCATAAATGTTTCTATTTTTAGGTGAACATAATTGCCCCAAATTTAGCTCCTTGTTAAATGGCAGCATATGCGTTGAGGTGTTAATTAGAGCAGCAAATACCACTGAGAATGTCACATTGGGACCTTGTTTGGGGCTCAGCACTAATAGTATAAAGTGATTAAATATTATTGCTGATCTGGTTTGGCTGGTTTCAGCTCTGTGTCCATAATCTGATGTTATCCCCTCTGCTTCCTCTCTCCCTGTTAGTACCGATCTAAAAGGGGTGGTTCAAACCACGTTCGAAGAGATATAGCACTGATTTCATGAAATGATCATGGATCCAGGAGAATTGCTAAGTCACATCTTTCTAATCGATGTAGAAAAACAACTACAGCCTCGTGTTTTCTAACTGTTACTGTAGTACTACTGATTTGACATATTTTGGTGGGGATACATGCTGGCTCTGTCTGTCTGTGTGAAATTCCTTGCCCTATTTTTGCTTTTGATTTCTAAATCAGGGTGAGCTGAAATGGCAGAGCTGAAAAACAAAACAAGCAATCTGAAATAATTTTCCCCCCAAGTTACTACAAGGAAGTTTTAGCTGCTTATGAAACAGTCTCAATGTAATGTTGATGCTCCCATATGACCTACATAAGTAAACGAGAGAGTTCATACAGAAGTCAGTGAATGCAAGACATAGGGTCAGATTTCCTGGGACATCAGACGAAACGATTTACGGCATGCAGATTCACCAGAAACTCCTTCAGCTCAGACTCCAGCAGGGCCGCAGACAGAACCAGTAGTCCCAGACACAGCTTCTTTTCACGGTATAGATGGGGAGTATGCTTGAAAGTCTCCCAGTTTGCCAGCCCTGCTAACCAAGTTTAGTACATGCAGTGGCAAGACTTCACAACAATAGAAGCAACAAGCAGTAAGTAACAAGCTAAATGTACTCAGCAAGAAAACCAACGAAGCGACCGGCTTCCTCCGCATTGCAACAGCTGAACAGCTGTAAACAACACAACAAGGACTCGACTAAGCTAACAAGCTAAGTAACCTCTCTCCATTCATGGACTGAACTTCCAATGGGGATAATATTTAGCATCCAGTACATGGTCAAGTAAGCATAGAACTGCTATACTGTTGTAAATATCTATACATGTGTTGATTTGGTTGTTATTCACTTAACTGTATTGCGTATATGTGTTGTAATGAGCTAATGGATAACGTTAGGTGGTTTTGCCACATCGGCAAGAAGTTAAAGTATTGTATACACACAGTCGCATGCAAACTAACCATCTTCTTAACATCATCATACACATGTTATAATCTAACATTAATTGTGAATTGGATTTCAAACATAGCAATACACACAGGAGGGATTCAGAGCTCCCCCTCTCCGCACACGTACTTTGTTGGTGCACGCTCATGCAGAAAACACATACAAAGTACCAAGCAGACGTTCTTTTTTGTGTTTATTCAAATGATTGTAATAAAGGTGTTCTTTGAAGCACACAGTCTAAAACAGAAGAAATGGCCAAGGACTTACAATTGGAAAGATGATGAGGAGATAATTGCAATTTAGTTGCAACTTTTGTTCTCTTTCAGTGTTTATTGGTAATATTCCAAATCATTTCACATATCTTCCCATGTATCTTCTATGATCTCTACACCCAGCTCTGTTCCAGTTAATAACTTTAGTTTACTGTAATACTGATTAATGGTAAATGGACTTGCATTAATATAGTGCCTTTCTAGTTTTCTGACCACTCAAAGCACACATTCATACAATGATGGCAGGGGTGCCAAACTGCTCATTATCTAATCTAATACTAAATCTCACACACTCACACACTGTGCCTTCGGGAGCAATCTGGAGTTTAGTATCTTGCCCAAAGACACTTCGACATGCGGACTGGAGGAACCGATTATCAAACAGTTCTTCGAATAGTGGATGACCTGGTCTACCTCCAGATCCACAGCTGCCCCCAATGTGTGCTTCTTTATACTTAAAATCAGTTAGGAAATAAGTTTTTTTATTTCTTGATATAATCTCTTATATGAAAAAACAGAGGTCCTTTCTAACAAATAAAGCTTTCTGTGCTGTCTGTCTGCTTAAGAGCACAAGAATGGCAATCTGAAAAGGAGGAAGAAATACCCTTTGGAACCCAATGTTTAAAACCCAGATTTAAGACACCCGTTGAAAAAAATCATAACTGGAGAAACGGTGCTTCCACAGGGGAGGTGTTTTAGCCTCCATTTCCCCTTCTCTTCTCAATATACACCTCTTCTCTGGCTTTGATTATCTCTCAGCATTCTTCTTACCACTGCTGATGATACCCTGCTCTAGCTGTCCTTCCTGCCAGATGACCCGACTGTCTCATTGTCTCATGATGGACGATGGAACACCACCTTCAACTCAATGTCTCTAAGACTGAACTCCTGGTAATCCAACATTAGCAATCAGTCTGCTCGAAATCTGGGCAAACTAACGCATCTAACGTTCTCTGATGCATCTGTCACTGGGACTATATAACATCAGAAAGATCAGCACACTCTGTCAGGAGTGTGCTGATTGACTGCTATAACAGGCAGGGTGATCCTGAATCGGGATTCCTTACATTGTATTCATTTATGAACTTGGTTATAAGAATTTTCCTCTGTTTGTTACTCTTCACCCCCGACTTTAACTAAGCAGCTCCTTCACAGTAACCAGAGCAAAGCGTCAGGAATGTTAATGTCCCGATGTAAATACTTCCTCATGGCGTCTCCTCAACCACATGCGACACAGCCTGCGGTCACACAGAAGAAACGACAGGAAGAGAAAATAGAGAGAATGTGTAAAAAAGGAAGTAGGAGCATCAGAGAACGAGCTGTAATTGCATGTTTGCTTGGCAGTGGCAGAGCTACATGCTTGTTTAGTGGTGGGAGGGTTTGAATGTGTGTATCTGTGTGTGCCTATAGACTATGTGCCCTGTGAGTGTGTCTGTGCGTTGTGTATGCATGCGTGTGGGCAGGGAGGCAGTTGGTTTGTTTTATATCAAACCAGCGGATATGCACAATGACCCTGTAACATGCATGCACTTATCAAATTGTAAACCTTGGCAAGGAGTGTTGTTGATCCTCAGCAGTGTGGGAAACAGTGCAGTGCAGAGTGTTTGAATGCTTTCTGTATATTTACGTGTGCTTTACACTCCATCCCACATCTCACGGCTTGGCTGCGCACATTGTCACCAGCTGCGAGGCACTGAACTGCAGCACTAAACGGGATCACTTTCTCTTTCTGCTTTTGGCCAGATGATTTTTCAGGATTAGTGGATATCATACAGAAGACTACTTAACTTAAAGGCTTTTAAAATGACGTTCAAAGATCCTTTCCCTGGGGATTCCTTTCCCTTAAAGAGAGGATTTGTTCCCTCTGTGACAGCATTAGAGTAATGAGTAGCTCCAACAGAAAGCCACTGTGTTGAATAATTGATTGTAAACACTCAGGGAATGTTAATTAAGCCTCTTGCACAACCAAACAGATTCAGTAGGTCATTTAGTGCTTTTGGGGAAATGGGACCCTGAAGCAGCACAGTATGTGCAAAGCTGTAACTTCAACTAAAGTTTATGGAAAGTAAACCATGCTTCCATCAGTGTGGACTACACAGCAGTCTGTCCAGTATTCACAGGCTGAATAATGGCAGCAGCATTTTAGCAAAGAGTCATACATTTCACTAGATCGACGTTAGTAACAAAGAAAATACATTTACTGCACTGTGTTGATAGTCTGAACACCTGAAGTTAATAAAGTCAAAGTATAAAACCATGACTATGGCCGCTAGAGAAACACTAACAATTATAACTTAAGGTGTATGATGAGTTGAAAATGTTTCAACTTGGGTGAAGTCACTTTTATGACTTGTGTGCTACTTTATCTTTGTACGACTGTTCTGTCTGTCTGTAACCATGGCAAATTGCTGTTGACCAGGTCTCTCTTCAGAATGAGACCCCTTGTTTCAATAAGATTACCTTTAGCCTCTAGATAAAGGTCAAAACATTAAAAAAATTCCAATGAGACTGGATAAAAAAGTAACAGAAAGAAACCGACACACAGTCTCAGTGTCTTTGTGTGCATGGTTAACTAGCTATGTATAGACTCATACAAGAATAATCCTTCTTCTTTCATCACTTCTGACCCAGTAGAAGTGTGTGGCAGTCCCTGCAGCCTGCAGCCAATGTTTTTGGGACGTTTCTCTGCCTCCAGCTGTCCCCCTCGGCTTCTTCTCTCCCAGGACTCTGCTCTGCCCTGGCTCACATTAATCATATTGTCTGAGTCAGAAACTCAGGAAGCTCAGCTAAATTCTCCTCTCTGGACAAACAATACTTTGGCCATTAGCTAGCTACACTGAAGATTGTCTAATGTCAATAAGCCGGGGGGGGGGGTGGGACCAACTTTGAATGTTTTGTGTATAAAATACGTAATGGACAAATCCTATTCATTGTGCTTTTAATTAATATCACATCAGCTCTAAATCAGAATCAGAGATATCAGGGAATTTCACTTGGTGAAAAAAACAAACCATTACATCTAACTAAAGTCTAATGTTGACTCTAACACAGGGATGGGCAACTTTGAGGATAGGGAGAGCCACAGAAAATGTGTAATAAATGTTTATTACCAATGTACCAATTTCTATTTTTCCACAGCTCTCTCTGTATAACAACAGGACTATGGAACTTTCTATTTTTCATATTCAAATGCATTTAGTAGTCTTAATTCTTCAACTCATATAATTATATTATTAATTAGCTTTACACATAAACAGGTAATTTGCATTCCTGAGTGATATATTATTTCATATGCAAATGGAGCCTCAAAAATCATAACTCAATGTAAACAAACACCAATGTAACAACTAATATTCATCTTTTTATTGTATTTCTACTCATATTTCATTACACAAAACCATAAACATAAAACAAGCATGCATTGTTCTCCAAGTCAACTGATCCTCACCCACAGCTGGATCAGTAAGCTATACATCTTAATGAGACACTTCTGGCCTCTCCTGCTGGTGCACAGTAGACTGAATGTCAATATCAATATTTGTATATCTGATCTGCATGAGATGGAACAGTGTCTGTCAGTCCGTTTCTCTCCCTTCACTTGACGTGCTTCATTGTAGAGAAGTTGCTCTAGCAGATATATGTGCGGCAAAACATGCTGGCCATTGAGAGCACAACATCCCTGAGGAGTGGAAAGCGGGACTCGGGTAGCAGTCTCCAAAAGGAAATTCCCCTCTCCTGGCGCTTTGCTAGAAAGGGTTCTAACTGCAGTTCACACATTTAAAGCTGCAACTCAGGGGGCTACTCGCTGATAGCAGCGGAGAGGGGGTCAGTGGATAACGCGATGCATGGCTGCGTGGCATGGAAATCTTGAAAGCAGTTCTTAAACTGCTGCTGCAGTGTTTATATGTCGGCTCTGTTCTTGGGTAATGTTTTCTCATATTCGGGGGGCATCTTTGTGCATCTCAGCCTCCTCGGTAAAGTCTACTCCAAGGTGCTGGAAAGGAGGGTTCGGCCGATAGTCGAACCTCTGATTGAAAAGGAACAGTGCGGATTCCGTCCTGGACGTGGAACAACGGACCAACTCTTCACTCTCGCAAGGATCCTGGAGGGGGCCTGGGACTACGCCCAACCGGTCTACATGTGTTTTGTGGATCTGGAGAAGGCGTATGACCGGGTCCCCCGGGTGATACTGTGGGAGGTGTTGTGAGAGTATGGGGTGAGGGGGTCACTTCTGAGGGCCATCCAATCCCTGTACGCCCAAAGCGAGAGTTGTGTCCGGATACTCGGCATTAAGTCGGACTCGTTCCCAGTGAAGGTTGGCCTCCGCCAGGGCTGCACTTTATCACCAATCCTGTTCGTGATTTTCAAGGACAGGATATCGAGGCGTAGTCGTGGAGGAGAAGGGTTGCAGTTCGGTGACCTGAGGATCTCATCGCTGCTCTTTGCAGATGATGTGGTCCTGATGGCGTCATCGGTCTGTGACCTTCAGCAGTCACTGGATCGGTTCGCAGCCGAGTGTGCAGTGGTTGGGATGAGGATCAGCACCTCAAAATCTGAGGCCAGGAAACCGGTGGATTGCCTACTCCGGGTAGGGAATGAGCCATTACCCCAAGTGAAGGAGTTCAAGTATCTCGGGGTCTTGTTCGCGAGTGAGGGCACGATGGAGCGAGAGATACATTCGCTTTACCGCACCGTTGTGACGAAAAGAGAGCTGAGTCAGAAGGCAAAGCTCTCGATCTTCCGGGCGATCTTCGTTCCTACCCTCACCTATGGTCATGAAGGCTGGGTTATGACCGAAAGAACAAGATCACGGGTACAAGCGGCCGAAATGGGTTTTCTCAGACGGGTGGCTGGCGTCTCCCTTAGAGATAGGGTGAGAAGCTCAGCCATCCGTGAGAGACTAGGACGCACTAAAGGCACTTCAGGCTGTATTATCTACCAAGGGAGGATATTGTAGTTACATTCCCCCAAGGTGGATGCTAACGCTATTTATGAGATTGAGGCCCCAGAAGCAGAACGTTTCATACTGTTATTACCTGCATGTTCACACACATGTTCTACTTGGGGTAATGCTTACATGGATCTCTGTTATGGAAACATATTAACCTAAAATGAGGCATGACGAGGTCAAAAGGCTGTAGGTGAGACATGGGAGCACAGACAGTGTCAAGTCTCCAAGCCTGTCTCAAGAGGTAACAGTGATCCTGCTTAATAACCAATCCATCATATACAGTACGGTTTAACTTCATGGATCCTTGTTCAAAGTGTTCGATTGAATATCACATGTCTGACTCTCTTGTCTGAAGAACCTGTGTGATACCGTGGAAATACGAATCAAACACAGACTGTACTGTTACCTAGCAAACACTGCCTTTTGCATTTATTGTTGTGTTGCCATGAGTCTATTGCAGTCTGTTGTTTCACCCCAAACATTAGCTGTACACATAGGCATTAGCTATAGATATCTCATCTGTGTTTGTGTGACAGCACAGCTTCTGACTAATCTCAGGATATCAGGAAGTCAAGGTCAGTCAGAGAAATGTACGTCAAGGGATTGACCATTTATAGCAAATGGTTAAACAGATAGACTTCGATGACAGGTCTTTAGGAGAGACAGCGATAGCTATATTTTTAATATTAGAAACTTTACAAGTCAACAAAATGAAACCTTCAATTAGGATTAGCCTGAGGTGGCGGATGGAGTTGCAGTAGAAATCTGTGTTGGCACGATCCAAACAACACAGTAATAGTGAGAACTGACATCTATGAAAGTCGCCAAGAACACTTGTATGAATGTGAGCATGAAAGATTCATCTGATGCTGATCAGGTGATGTAAGTGCCAGGTCATTACTTTGACAGAATTAACACAGAGCGCCATTTCTTTCTCTTATTTTCTCCTAGTTCCTCTGATTTTTGACCTTAGAATATCTGAAATGGTTTCAACTGAAATGCATCTAGACCTAAATTCACAAGGCCTAGTAAAATATGCACCTGTTCACTGTCTGTCTACTTTTGTCTTATCATTGACGCAAGTAGAGGTGAACAGGTACATATTTGGGAGAGGGATTAACCAACCTTGAAAAGGAACACAAAACAAATCATTTTGGAATTACTTTTGCTAACATCTTTCATTTCAAATCCATTTTTTAAATTTGACTCAAAACATGTCTGCATTGGTAGCAAATCACCCCTCAGACTCCGGATTGCAGACAAAGTCTTTGAACCCTACAGTGCTCCTCTCAGAAATACTACCTTTATTATAATGCTTTCATTTCCTGCAGTCTTAAGCAGCACTTACCAGACAACTTCAATAAAAAACAACAAATCCTCTCCAAGCATTTTACCCCCTGACAAGAAGCAAACACACGCACACACACGCACACACACACACACACACACACACACACACACACACACACACACACACACACACACACACACACACACACACACACACACAGAGAAAACTTAAAAAAAATCAGATGCTAGCAAAACAATAAGACATGAATATATGAAGCAGATATGAAATAAAGTTATAAAATACATAACTACAGAGAAAAAGCCATGATAGTGACATGATACTGTCATGGCTTGTTTTCTAAATTCAGATTTGATTTCATTAAATTCTATTTATTCACTTTATCTGGCCTTTGTTAACTGACTACAAAGGGTCAGATTAGCAGTAGGTGAACGTTGGATCCTTAAAGCAGGGAACTGTAAAGAGTTTGGGAACAAGAAGCAAGGTCACAAGGAAGGAGGAAGGAAGGAAGGAAGGAAGAAAGGAAGGAAGGAACAGATTGTTGGTGAACACATAGACACACACACACACACACACACACACACACACACACACACACACACACATTGTGCACACAATACAGAGCTACACACACAACAATAAATTCACAAAATAGGCAAGACTCAATGTTGGAAGACAAAGTTGGTGTCAACTGGTGGAGACATTTTTAGAAAAAACACAATATCTCAGCAATAGAGTCTTCAAATTCCACAAGATTTTGCAGGCCCATCCAGAACAAACTGCAGATTTACTGGGCAAACGTGTACATGCAATGATAGGGTGTACTGTCTGCTTCACATTCAGATTGTGGAATTTTATACAGATAAAATAATATATCAAATAATATTCAGTGTTAAAAAGACTTTGCATTTGTGGTCTCATGCTGCCCTCTGTTACAATGCCTGTGTCTGCACAGGTCGCTCTCTCTCAGGAGGTCGCACTGCAGCTCACAATTTGTACTGAGCTTTAGTTCAGCCTGGTGAGAGACTGGCCCTTTATGGGTTAGGGTTAGGGTTAGACCTTTTTCAGTTTTCTGGGCTTTTCCTGCTGTGACATGTCAAAATGTCTGCTGTGAAAAAGGTCTATAAAGATAAAACAATGTGGGTAAAGAAGCAACATTTACAGCATGGGGACATTTATAAAAGTTAAGACAACATACATAATACAAAGATATTAAGCTATAAATCTATGATTTTCCTACCTTTAATGTACATTGTAACACTAAATAATTTAATGTACATTAATATTTTTACCCTCTATTGCAGATAACAGGATCTAAACTAGGAGACACTTCAGCACTAACAAATGAGGAGCAAAATCATTTATTGAGATACATTTTAGCACAGACTCTGACTCCACAGCCCTTGCAGTCCAATGCTGGAGCAGATCCTGGGAGTGTGCACTGCAGGAGATATTCGGTGATGGCCTTGTCCTCCCAATGCCCCGAGACAGTGCGCATTTGGTTTCAAATTTGAACAAGTACAACAGAGTGCACTGTGTAGTGTTGAGGATATATTGACCATAGAGCAGGCAGCTTGTAGAGAAAAGCAGTTGCTCTTGGCCCCGATGCAGAAAACAGTTTTTACTCAGTATGAGAGCCTGTTAGTTGGCTCTTATACTGCAATTGTTTTTTACATTGAAGGTTCTGGTGTGCACTTTCTCACAAAGATTCATGATGACCAGAAATATCCTGGTGGAGAGCAACATTTAACCTTTTGTTTATACTGATGCTGTGTGTTTCACTGAACAATGGAGTAGGATGAGATGTTTTCCTTGGAAAATCAATTACTAGAGACCATTTTTCTCTGAATCCTGCTGCAGCAGATTTCCAGCTCTGTTAAAGGGCTTTTCATTTACCTTAATAGCTGCTGTTATGTAACACCCCCTGGTATCCCAAGATGTCTTCAGATACTTGTGTCCCTGCATGTTTTATACATGAAAAGCAATCATTGAGAGTATGGATAATGTGTGTGTGTGTGTGTGTGTGTGTGTGTTTGTGTGTGTGCATCTGTGCATGTGTGTGCTGTTTGAGTTTGGCCAACAGGACAGAGACAAAGCTGTTGCTAAGCTGGATCTTTCACTGCTGAAGAAATGCAGTGTTTGTGCGGGGTTGTTTGGGTGCCACCTCCCCGGTGATGCCCCGGGAACTGGCACCCTCTTGGCTGGCTGCTGCCTGGATCAGTGGCTGCTCTCGAACCTAAGTCCTGATCTGCTGCAGGCTCAGTCTTCAGATTCAAATATGTATTAGATAAAGATCATCTTAGTCTATCACTGGCGATAGGTTTGAGTTCATACCAGAATCCATAAATTCCTAGAAATGTGTGTGTGTGTGTGTGTGTGTGTGTGTGTGTGTGTGTGTGTGTGTGTGTGTGTGTGTGTATATGTGTCCAGAACATAATGGCAGTCAGGCTCATAATGAGGCTCGGAGGCCAGGCTTTTGAAACACTTGGCACCCACAGGATACTACATCATTTGAACAAAGGGGTATTCATGGGCACATATATGCACAGCCATAGACTTACATCAACACACACACACACACATACACACACACACGCACACGCACACGCACACGCGCACGCACACACGCACACGCACACGCACCGCAGGCATGCACGCTTTCTTGTGGATTTTGTTCTGCTGCAGGTTCATATGCGCTCGCTTTGCAAAAAGAGTTGATATAGATGATTACATTAGAGTTAGTTGAAAGCCTGGTGCATCTCATACAGACAGTAAAGACGGTTACTTGTGCGTCAATGTCAGACGAACTGGGAATGAGGCCTGCCCTGCCCCTCTCAATTTATTTGTGTGTCTGGACAGTAAAGTCCTCTTTCTTCACTGTGCGTAACTGCTGACATGGAACAACACCTTGACTTGCAGGTTTCTCGGTCTGCATCAAAACAGGCCTCTCACCAGTCGCAAGTCAACAACTAATAAGTACAGCAGCAGCAAACAGATGCAGCCAAAGGCTGTGAGAGCTGCCACAAGATGCAGATATTTTTGCTCACTGTAAGGAAGGCTTACTCTAGCTTGTAGTCAAATACAAACAGGACACACACACACACGGATGAATAAATTCATGCTTGTTAAGACACAAACACATCCTCTGACCACAGCAAGTACATGTGGCCTCTCCTTGTGATGGAGGCCCTACATAATGGGCCATTCACTTACTTAAATTATTTTCTACCTCTTTTTCTACATGGACCTCTCAGTAATCATGTTGACATGAAATTATTTGCAGTATTCAACTATGCCTTGTAATGTCCTGTTAAATACGAGAGAGGAAACTGTGATCTTCAGAATGTGATCGCCGTTAGGAATAATTACAACTAATATATGGTTAAATCAATGGCACTTTCAAAAAAGCAATAATTTTGATTTTACTAGATAGGATCACACCACAACAATGCGATTTTAAACGTTTAATGAAATGAGGAAGAGTTGGACATTTTATGCCCCAGGAATATATATATATATATATATATATATCTCAATATATATCTCAATATATATATATATATATATATATATATATATATATATATATATATATATATATATATATATATTAGGGCTGTCAAGCGACTAAAAAAATGAATCTAATTAATTACATGCTTTGTGATTAATTAATCTAAATTAATCGCATATATCGATATTTGCTGTGAGAAGCATTTCAAAATATTCTAATAGATTTTGGAAGATGAGTGAATCAATCAGTAGCATTATAAACTGGTCAACATGTCTTTTATTTCAATACTATTTCTCCAATGGGAGAGACCAAGAGTTTGACATAAAGTGCAATTTAAAATTGGGCATAACTTCTTTCATCTTTCATTGCACAATGAACAATATGTTTAAAAGTTGTGTCATTTGAATCATGTGTAAAGCCTCCGTTAGCCCCCTGTCTTCTACCATCGCAATACATTTGGTGATGGAGTTGTTAATGTGTCTCAGGTAGATCGACTCATTCTGCATCTGAACGCCTGATCGAGAGATGACGAGACGGGTCGCTCACTTAAGCATCAGTGGCGGTGCTAGCTAGCTCCGAGCTAGCTGCTAAGTGCTTTGCGTTGAGGTGATATTTCAGCTTGAAGTTCTCCGATGGTTCGAACATTCTTTGCTGCAGGAATCTCACAGAACGGAGCATCAACAGTTACATCCGGGAGTTTATTAATGTAAACTGTCCATTCACTGGACCAAGTAACGTTTTCTCATCCGCTTCATCATGTTGACCGCGCCGCGTCGGTGACGTAAAGAGTCAAGGGGCATCTAAGAGTGCGATTAATCTGCGTTAATTTTATTGTTGCGTTATTTTTTCTGTGATTAATTAATCGAAATGAACGCACTAATTTGACAACCCTAATATATATATCTCAATATATATCTCAATATATATATCTCAATATATATCTCAATATATATCTCAATATATATATATAAGCCTATCAACATTTTTGTCAACTTTTGGACTATGGTGGCTTGACAGTTCATGTATAAAAGACGTGAAATTATGCCCCTTCCGAACCTAATTTGATTTGACTCATTATTAGATTGTGTAGGGTTAGGGTACACCACATCTACTGGGAAAACATCTATCAACATGTGTCTGACCATGGCTGCAAGCCTGCAATAGTAACAGGCCTACATGTAGATTCACACATTTGTATCAATGCACAGCATAGCAAATGGGATAAAAGATCAGTGAAATGAAGAGACTGCTTTGATGTCATGCTTTGTGGGGGAAGAAACTCTGTGAGGCACTGATTGTAGAGAAAGGGAGGGGGGGTGGGGCAGTTTGGGTGGTTGTTGGTGGGCTGAGGTGTCAAGACTGGTACAAAGTGGAGCACCACGGTGTACCAGGTCCTGTCTTACCCTTGTTCCCACCACCAGTGCCCTCCATGGCCTCTATTCTCACAGACAAGGCATGGTGGAACTTCACAGGATGTTGAATTTCCCAGGACTTCAGCTCAATTCTGGCGCAGGAGATCTAAACACTAGGGTTAAAGTCATAAGATATACAGCAAATCTCTGGTGTCCATGTTATGTGACATGCTATAATGACTGCATATATCAGTCGACCATCCAGAAACATGTTCACATATCGAGTACATTGGACCCTCACACGGCCAACACTAGCCCACTTCCTGCACATGTGGCACTGCACTATTTCATGTGTGGAGTAAAAATATTAAAAGGATGTCACACATGTGAAATATGTCTTACACTACCTTCAATGAAAGACGTGTGTGTGTATGTGTATCTGTGATTTTTCAAGCCTGAAGCCTGTCTGACTGTCAGTGAGCGTCTGTCGGTCTTTGTTTTTGCGGTGTGTCCTTCACTGTCCGCACTATCGGCAAAAGAATGATATCTGTTTGGTGTGTCTGGGAATAGAACCACACAAGGTCATGAGTGAGGAGAGAATATTAAAACACTTAAAACTTTTATTTATTTATTCTTTATTGGCTTTAGCTAGCTCTTGTGTCATTGCCACTGGGCGTGGCCTAATTATGTTCATAGGACAGGGCTTAATAAATCAGCGGACATTTTGTCGCTGCCATTGAAGGTGAGACTGTAAGAATGCAGTGGGGCCTGTTAGTAGCTGGTAGAGCCAGAAGGCTCAGTGGTGCTTAAAATCATTTTACCAGGCATACCTGTGATCTGAAATCTTAAATGAATGCTTTGTGAATAATATTGTGTATTATTTGAAAGTTTTGTTTCAGTCTAGATAACTTTGTGTTACCTGAGCAGGTGAGGACGGTCTGAGCCTGACCGACTGAAGAGAGAGGGGGTGATATCCAACAGCCTCCACCTGGAATTAAACTGGGAAAGTTACATAGAAACTACCTAAGACTCTCCCACAGGAACATTCTTCACCTGAGTCTCTTTCTATAGTTCTTCAGAATACTGTGTGTTGGTCAGCCTGAAGGCAACATGCAGTGTGTGTCCAAAGCAACAGCCGACATGTTTTGGAAAAACATCATGTGTTTTAAAATCATACTTCCTCATGGAGATCCAACATAAATGCAGTCATGATGCTGCTATGATGAGAACTTATGTCACAGAGCTGAAAATAGCTCCAGCTTTATTGAATTATGATAATACGAAGAGACATTAAGATCTGCTGGAAAGCTCAATGTGTTTAATCCATGTGTGTGATTAATAATACACACATACACACAACATAAATGCACCCCTGCAGTGGAGATGTGTAATAGTGATAATACAGGGGTGTATTCCATTGTGATCGGCTGGATACAAAAGACTGTCTGTAATGGAGCTGGCTCACACACACACACACACACACACACACACACACACACACACACACACACACACACACACGCACACACACACACACACACACACACACACACACACACACACACTCTCTCTTTCTCTCTCTCTCTGACGGAAGAGGTGCTTTTAGTTAAAGGACGATATGTCAATGGTTGGCAACATTTATAACATTTCTCTTACCATGTTGTTTCTGTTCTAATGATGTTCATTCATTTTTTTTTTTGTGAAGGACTACTAAAAGCTGACAGTCATAAGACGATTCCATTCTTGTTAAATGTTTCCACTTACTACAGCTTACACCATCACTTAACTTCACACTGTGTACAGTCAGTACTCTCCACTGCTGCAGGGCCAGCTGATGGTGCTGATCAGTAGTGCTAAGTCCAACTAGTTCTACAACTTACTGTAAATGACACAATACATTGTTTGTCACTGCCTTCCAAAATGATCCATGTTTTCCGATCTGCTACCAGTATTGTTAAGGTTTGGTTACGTTCAGGCAACTAAACGTACTGTTAAAGTTAGGAGAAATATGGTGGTCATGGTTAAAATACTGTTGACAATAGACGAGATGCAAACAGCAGTCAATTGCTGCCATTGCTTCTGAGATACAACAGTCTCTCAAACACAAACACAACATGGGCTGTTGTAAGTGTTTGAACAAGCAACTTATGATGTTGCTTTACATTTTTGTGCAGAGCATGACATCTAAACAACTTTTGGCAAGATTGCTATTCATTTTAAATAATATTTGTGGTTCCAAAAGTATACCAATGACCCATGCTTCTTAAGCTCTACTATCAGGCCAAAACAAGATTATTATTATTATAAAAATATAAAAATGTATTTCCAGATCTGGCAACAACGTTCTAGTCTCTTTCTTAGGGACCTGAACCTTAAGGTAACGTGTTTTACAACTTGGGTTTTATTAGCAAAATATAACATGAATTCAATGTATTATGCCAATGTACTAACCAGGTTATTTATCCAACAAAAAAGTTGGTTAGAATTTTAGACTTTGCCAGCTACACTGGTCCAGTCCATTTAGGTGGTAACATAAAAAGAAGAGTGGTCATCAGCAGCGTGGTAGCTAACTGCCACTTTTTATACGCGCTACAGGGGATATTTGCATTTCTTGGACTTTCATGGAAGCAGTAGGACTTTAAGCATCAAGCAGAAAAATCTGAATATGACAACCAACTCAAGAGCATATTTTATTATGTTTATAAAAATGGAAAGGATGTTGGCTGTAATGTTTAAATGTAAAGTTCAAATGTTTAAAAGACAAGTCTTGTTTTGTACGTTCTGGATTCTTCTGCCTGGTGAGAAAGACACTGAGTAAGTTTCTAGTCTGAGCTGTGGGGTGTGTTTGCGTTTCTAATTCTGATAGTTAAACGCTTAGTGCACCAAGCATTGTTAGTGTGTCAGCTGGTGCCCCACCCGGGTAAATAATCACCTTGCTAACACACTTTATGGTGTTCTTTTCTTTCATCGCCCATCTTTGTATATAGCCCTGGCTTGAATATAATATGTACTGAATAAATACATAGATTGTATACAGGCTACCTGCCATACACTATTTCCTTGCCAATGTTCATTATGATAGAAAAAAACACAGATTTTATTTCCTCATCATAATTTCAATGTAGTTATATTAATATTAATAATGTTACATTTCTCCATTTGTCCTTTCTCCATGTTATATATTATGATATTTGGGGGGCATCCTATTTCTTTTAAAGTAGTTAAGATACATTCAGACCCACTGACATGTAGATAGTCACTGCAGTTCATTGACTTAAGGGTACAGTAAGTCTATTGGTTGCACTTGGCCATTTATTGCATCTGGGGTCAGATTAGGGTTACATTCTTCAGGTCAAGAGTTACATTCTTCTTTTTCAGTATTTTAGGATTTAAAGAGGTTAAGTTATTTAAAGAACGCAGATAAAGAAAGATGTATTTGATGTTGTTTGATTATGCAGCTATATGCAGCTGATCCATGGAGGCCTGATTATCTGCCTCAATCTTAGAGTTTTAAGAAAGATTATTGTCCTAATGCCTAAAAGTCAACATGATTTGAGCCAGAGGAAAATATATCTCCTTTTGTTTCAGAACTGATACCCCACACAAAACACATGCAGTCCAAAGGCAGGCAGGTTAGGTTAACTGGAGACTCTGCCTGTTTGTGTTTGCCCTGTGTTAGACTGCAGAGGGCCGTCTGAGCTGGGGTAGCCATTCTCTGTAGCTGATTGTGATTTTCAGATAGACAGAATTTAAAGGTAAAGTTATTAAGGCTGTCCACTTTGGATGGTATCTTTGCTTTTTGCAGCGGAATTATTGAACTATAACACTGAGTCAGGTCGGGATTAGGCCTAAAATTGGCAGTGAAGTTTTCAGTTTCGAGCCTGTAACTCTTGATATCGATAATTTTGTTTAGAATGTGCTAAAAACACAATGTTTGAATCAAGATTAATTACACTTACAGTATATAAAAACGTCCAGTTATTGCACTTCTATCCATTTCAGTATTCAGTATAAAGGCATTCAGCCGAGCTATAACCGAGCTTCTGTTGTTTCTTCCCAGTAGAAAAAGAATCGTCCTGTTTCTGATTTTCAGCCTATGGGAGAGTGCTCACAAATGTACAAAACCAGCATGTTTGGCCCTTAATGAAAAAAAGTAAAACTGCAGCGAGTGGTCCAATAAAAAGAACCAGGTATTCCTGAATACCGCACTGTAATTAATCCCTGAATCAATTTTATTACACCCAACAGTTTTATGATGCAGCTCACTGGTATGTGCAAGAAAGCACTGCAAAGCAACTCTTGTCTTACTTGGTGTTTGAAAATGGCTGGAGATTTCTTTGTAGGACAATTCACACCATCAGTGCCAGATACAAATGATCTCAGAAATTTGGTGAAAAAATAATACAATCCTTCTGGACAGCAGATGTGTGTATGTTGAACCAATGAGTCAACATTGGCTGCAAAAAGAAAATTAAGCAAGTCCAGTTTAGACAATTTGTTTAAGAAACTGGAAAAGAAAAGCATCCTTTAATCCTCCATACAACTTTCAGCTCTATTTATGTCTCATGAAACAGTTTAAAGAAGCATGAGACAAGGATGTCACGGCAGTGTGAAATAAAACACCCTAACATGCTGGATTTATCTCCCTGAATAATTACATACTGTGTCTGGAAAGCTTTGCAGTACTAGTTTACAAGGATGTTTCTGATGGGTTTCTCTGCACCACCATCAAGTGCTTGCACAGCCAGGGAACAGAAAACATAACAGAGTAAAGACAGAGGCATAACAAGTGGTTGTAAGGGGTAAAGTGCACAAATCACCAAATGATTGGTGGAAATCTATGACGCTCCCCACGGACACTTGCTAAAGTTATGCAATCATTATGTAATCATTCTGGTTGTCTTCTATGGCTATTTTCATTTAAATTAATTTCCAAAAGTATGTTGGTATTAGTTACCCTGAAGACCGGCAATATTATTCAGGTTTGACAGAGGTTGGCGCATCAATTGTTGTGAATAAACAAACACAAAGAGATGTGTGCACTCTCCTAATCTTCTTGTCTTATAAATTATTTTACTTAATATATCATCCTTAAATTACACATTTTCATATGAGTATGAGGGAGGGGGGGCGTTATGTTATGATCTTGGTTTTCTGTTTCCTGTTTTATTTTGAAGTTTCACTGTCCTTGTGTTTTTCTCTCCCAGCTGTGTGTCGTTCTGGTGATTAGTGTCTGTCTATATATCCCTGTCTTCCCCAGAGTTCCTTGTGAGTTCGTACATTCATGTTATATGGGAAATGGGCCTTTTGTGTATTAGTATTAGATCTTGGATTTCACCTCATGAAAAATAGGAGGAAAAACAAAAGTGTTGTGTTTATATTTTTGGTCAGCGTATAGGATGTCTGCCTCCTAAACACAAACTGGGAGCTCCACAGGAGAGGAGCTTGATAGCTGAAGGCCCTGGCTCTCATTGTACTTTTAGAGACTCTAGGAATCACAAGTAACCCTGTATTCTGGGAGCGCAATGCTCTAGTTGGGTTGTAAGGTACTTATACCTTATAAGAAATCAACATGGCAAGAACTGTTCTTGGATGCTGGCCAAGATACACTAACCAATTAATAAATTCTTGATTAATCATTAACTTATTTGTTCACAAATATTTATATTGATTTGTCTCCAGTCAATGTCTTCTTAAGAAAGCAGATAATATTCCTCAACACACTGCAACAAGGTTTAGAATTGTGAATGGTAGCTAGCTCAGGAAGAACAATATGAAAAGTAATTGGAGGGATGCAGGACCATGGTTATCTTTTTCATAAAAAAAAGTCCTCACCCTTGTTAAATTATGTAAGACCACTAGCTGCATGCGTTAGTTATGCATAACTATCATCTACTCCCACACTTACAATGCATACTTGTTTAGCTGTTACTTGTATAATATGGTGATGCAGTGGTCCAATTAGGGAGTAAATAGGAAATTAGCTTCCACACAAAGCAGTCCTCAAATGTTAATGAAATTGGTCAGTCTTTCTTGTGACGGGGTCACATGGCTTCTTTATGTATGTGTGCGAGTGAGTGCGGATGGGGGCCAGCGGGGTAAGCAGGATCACATGGTTTGTCGAAACAAACAAAGGCTAGCTGGGCGAAATTAACCCTCCTCACTGGGTTTATGCAAGGCCAGTAAGAATCACTTGATTTGGAAAATGATTCTCATCATCCACTCCCAGTACTCATTGGCTTGGAGTGCCCAGAAATACTATAATAATAATAATAATAATAATAATAATAATAATAATAATAATATTAATAGCAGATTCATTTCTCACAGTGGAAATCGTCAGAACAATCAGATACTCATAACTAATAAGGCCCATTGAAGTTAATAGGAATTGTATAATTGTAAGCTTATTTACAATGCCATTTTAACAAACTTCATACAAAAAGGCCTTTGTATACTAGTTTGGTGGTACTTGTCTATTAAATAAGTGAGACATAATTGACCCTCCTCTTTCTTTTAGGAGTTGTTGGCAAGTGGACCCAAACACAGAACACAGACCAGCCATGTGGGTACGATGTGCGGTGTGTGCTGGAGTGTCCGATCCCAGATTTCACTTTTTTCCACATCCTTAGGTCGCCTCCATATTACAGCTGTATGAAGCAGTAAACAATTATCATCCCCATTAGCTTCCACTTTATCTAAATCACTAGCCTGTCACTACTCACCTCCTTTAAACAGTTCCATGTAAAACAATGACATAGCTGACATTAGTGTAGGATGACTGGAACTTGGCCTGAAGATAATCATTAGCAACTCTGAACATTGAGGCATGTCTGAATAGTTATGCTTGGCCTGTTAATGACAGCCTGAAGCATTGGCCCTGACAGGCAGGCAGGCTGGCGTCAAGGTTGGCAGAAAGATATTGGGAGAGAGGGACAGGGGGAGAGAGTGAGAGAGAAGTTGGCATGAAAAGAGGGGATTTGAACCGCTGCCAGGTTTTGCTGCTTAAATGGAGAACCAACAGCAGAGAGGGGCTCAGTTGTCCGGACCACTAAAACAGCACAACACTGTTTTCTTTTATTTCCCTTTTACATCTAGTTCAATAAATGTCTCCAGTTTGTTAGCCTGCACAGAGAGAATCAGGGCCACGCTGCAGCAGCTCCTTCTTGCTGGAGCGTTGTGGCTCTGAATACAGAGCTGCTCTGACATCATAACATAGAACTTCTAACGTCAGGACATTTGCAAAACCAGATCTGTTGCACATATTGTAACTTTCGACATACACTTTACATCATTATTAGACAATTGCATAAAGACACCAAGGACATGAGCCATCACTGAGATATGGGAACCTTTGTCATTTCATTAAGTCAAACAGAACCTTGCAAGGATTAAAGTTTAAATTGAATGATTTTCTATATTTTTCTTCTAGTCAACAAATCCTATTTTGTTACAATAAGTATTGTGTGTGTGTGTGTGTGTGTGTGTGTGTGTGTGTGTGTGTGTGTGTGTGTGTGTGTGTGTGTGTGTATCAAAGCCTGATGTATCTTATTCATGTGACACACATTTAATCACACTGCTGCACTGGGTGACATGTTCCCCACTCTAACCTTTGAGAACAAACATAAATTAATCTTTAAAGAACTGGGTACCAGTCTCAAATCAAATTTATTTATATAGCCCAATATCACAAATTACACATTTGTCTCAGTGGGCTTTACAGACTGTACAGCATACAACACCCTCTGTCCTTAGACCCTCGCACCGCACAAGGAAAAACTTCCTCAAAGAAACCCCACAATTAAAGGGGGAAAATGTTAGAAACCTCAGGGAGAGCAACTGAGGAGGGATCCCTCTCCCAGGACGGACAGACGTGCAATACATGTCGTGTGTACATGATAAACAACATAGTACAAATACAACATCCATTTAACAGAAATGATGTGATCAAAAAAGAGAAAGTATGGATGAATCCAGGATGATGTTAAAAAGGCTTCCCAGTGTCCGGCAGGACCAGGGCAGCAGGTGCAGCCACGATTCATGATCCTGACATAAACTTTATCAGTAGCAACCTGCCACATGAGAGACACAGAAACTCTGTGTATGATGCCCCGGATGCTGAGTTAGTAACATACATTTACATAAATGTATACAGATGGAGAGGGAGATGAGGGGAGAGGGAGGAAAGAGGAAGAGAAGGAGGAGAGCAGGGAGGTGTCCCCTGGCAGTCTAAGCCTATAGCAGCATAACTAGGGGCTGATCCAAGGCAAGCATGAGCCAGCCCTAACTATAAGCTTTATCAAAAAGTATTGCAAGAGCAAGCAAAGACTTTCCACATTTAAGAAAATGTGGAGAGGGTGTCTGCCTCCCGAACACAAACTGGAAGCTGGTTCCACTGGAGAGGAGCTTGATAGCTGAAGGCTCTGGCTCCCATTGTACTCTTAGAGACTCTAGGAACCACAAGTAACCCTGCAGTCTGGGAGCGTAATGCTCTAGTTGGTTTATAAAGTACTATGAGATCTTTAAGATATGCTGGAGCCTGACCATTAATTGCTTTGTAAGTCAGGAGAAGGATTTTGAATTCTATTCTGTATTTTACTGGGAGCCAGTGCAGAGCAGCTAATACAGGAGTAATATGATCCCGTTTCCTTGTTCTTGTCAATACACGTGCTGCAGCATTTTGGATCAACTGAAGAGTCTTAAACAACCTTTTGGGACAACCTGATAATAATGAGTTGCAGTAATCCAGCCTTGAAGTAACAACAACTGCAAAACAGTTGTGTGATTTTTTTATTTGAGGTTTTTCAATCTGGATTTAGAGCTCATCATAGCACAGAGAGGGCACTGGTGAAAGTTACCAATGACTTTCTATTGGCATCAGACAAGGGACTTGTCTCTGTTCTTGTCTTGTTGGTTAAGGTTGATTGGAATAAAACAATCTAGATATATTTCAGGAGTTACAGCTGTTTTTGAGCTTCCGGAGGTTGAAGTTAAGTCATTACCAATTGAGGGCAGGAGAAGATACATTTTGTCTCTAATAATTATAATTTTATCGTTAAAGAAGCTCATGAAGTCACTGCTGAGCGATATAGGAATAGAAGGGCTGTGGCTCTCTGTCAGTCTGGCTACAATGCTGAAAAGAAACATGGGGCTGTTCTTATTTTCTTCTATTAATGAAGAGTAATAAGCTGCTCTGGCATTACGGAGAGCCTTTTTATGCGTTTTAAGATTATCTAACCAGACTAAAGATTAGACTAGAGATTCTTCCAATTTAGTGTAACAACATTTCCTTTCAAGATTTCTCGACTTTTGTGTCCTCCTTGAACTACGTAAACAATTACGTCACTGTGATGGTGCATTCAAAGACGTAATACTGTCGGAGATTTCCAAACTTATAGAAAACTATTCAAAAACGCAACAGAAATCAATGCAAGACAATGAAAAGTCCACAAGTGAAATTCAAAAAGGAGAGTTTTGTTGTATTTATTTGTTGTCTTGAGCAAAAATGACAGACTTCGAAAGTGACATTGATTCTGTGTTTACGGAAAGGATCAAGCGACTGAAATCATCAAGGAGTGCAAAGTTGGGTGCATTAACAAGAAAGAGAAATGAAATCGTACAATTAATGGAAAAATGTATGCAATGTTGAAGTGGTTAAGTCAAAAATGGAAACAGAGTTTTCAAAGCTACGAAAGGAAATGGATGAGTTAAATGATTCTGTTCGAGTTTTATTGTCCACTGAAGAGGAGAAAGCGGTGGAAATTGATCAAGCGCAGTGGTACAACCCCAAAGCGGCTGCTTTGGAAGAGTTTACAGATGAAGTGTCAAATTGGATCACTGATGCTCCGGTGTCCAATCTGCTCCAGAAAAAAGTAAATGAATATCAGAGTGTTAAAGCTCAGGACAGTATTTCTAATGTAAAGAGTGTTTGTTCTCAAGGTTCAAGGAAATCCACTCAATTTTCTATTGCCTCTACAAAGCTCAAGTTGGAAAGTCAAAAAGCTAA
Organism: Cottoperca gobio; assembly: GCF_900634415.1. NCBI lineage: Eukaryota > Metazoa > Chordata > Actinopteri > Perciformes > Bovichtidae > Cottoperca > Cottoperca gobio. The sequence continues at coordinate 20,075,661 of NC_041378.1, read as the reverse complement.
ATTGTGGGCACGAGCAGCTAGACTGACACAGAAGCAAGCTCTAGAAAAGGAAGAAGCTATCCTGAAGGCCAAAAAGGAACAGCTCGAGCTGGAAACTGAAATGGCAGCAAACACTGCAAAATTGAGCATCATCAAGGGATTTCACGATTCACATGTTGTCCCATGCAGGAGATGGAATGAATGAATATCTGGAAAAAGGATTAGTGGAAGAACCATTTTACGAAAGGAGAGAGGTGTATACTCGGGCAAAGGCACTGCTCGTGAACACAGCGCTCAAACCTGAAAACGCTCATCAAAATATGAACATGCATAAACAAGTACCAAGCATCAAGGAAACTAATACGACTAGAAATGCTGCAGAGGATATTGAAATGCGAATCACACCACAACCTCAAAGAAGTTATCTGTCTTCCAGCGCATCTTCTAGCATCAGTGAGGACAACATAAGCAGCTTAATAAACATCATGGAAAAGCAGAATGTAATCACTGGTTAAGCAACAGAAGTTTTCATCATTACCACTGCTCAGCACTCCTGTTTTCAATGGAAACCCTTTGGATTATCAATTCTTCAGAAGAGCATTTGAGCACGGTATCGAGGAGAAGACCGAGAACAGTAAGGACCAGCTTTACTTTTTGGAGCAATGCACTATTGGCCAACAAAGAGAACTTGTGCACAGTTGCCAATATATGCAATCCGACAAAGGCTATGGAGAAGCAAAAAGATTATTAAAACATCATTATGGAGATGACTACCTAATCGCGACAGCCTACATTGACAAAGCTCTCAATTGGTTATATATTAGACCGGAAGACCCAGAAGCTTTAAAAGTATTTGCTGTGTTTCTTAATGGCTGTCTCAACACAATGGCTACCGTTGAATACATGGAGGAAATGGATCACCCAGTCAACATGCGAGCTGTTCTATATAAACTTCCATATAAACTGAAAGAGAGATGGAGGGCTAAAGCTTGTGATATACAAGATAGAAACAACAGAAGAGACAAGTTTAAAGATCTGGTGAAGTTTGTCGATCATCAGGCTAGAATCCTGTCTCACCCCGTGTTTGGAAACTTAAAGGAAACCTCAACTTCATCAGGAAAAACAAGCTACAGAGATATGCCTGCTACTTCCAGCATGAAGTTCAAACAGAGTAAGAGTGGTTTTGCCACAAGTGTACCCACGGTATTTCAAGCAGCTGACAATAACAGACACAGTGACAAATCTCCATCAAACAGATGCATCTACTGTAAAGGAGAACACAACCTTTTATTATGAATGTTATTAGATATTTTCTTTTCGCAGACATGTATACACGTGCAATACAATTTCAAGCCGGTTTGAAAGATTTATTAGTAAAGTTGTGTTTTGTACATTTCAGACATGTCAGAATGAAATTGTGCAGACAGATCCCACCCCACGGATACAACATAAGTCCATGCAGGCGCGACCACATGTCAGGTCAGCTGGACTGCAAGTTCCAATCCATGTTGGTTGTTCCAAAGGTCAGCATCATAATATTGATATGTAAGATACAGATACACATATACACACACTATATGTAATTCTTGATTATAAAACATCTTTTTTGTAGAGTATGTTACTGAACTCTTGACCGAGACTCTACGCTTGTGCCAAGACAATGTTGATGAGTAACCTTTCGATGTCCCAGATCCACTCAGCAGTCGGTGGAAGAACCACACAAGAGGGATGCTGTTGTGCTGTAATAGAAGCAGATTCAATCACTGAACTGACATTGTGTTTTGTTATTGACTCTAATAAAGTGCTGGATACTTGAACGACGTGTAGTTGTCAAATGGAAACGTAGCACAGATCTTTTGAATGGCACATGATGGCAGTCTGTGGTTCTTACCAAGTATTCCCCAGCAAAATCTCCCCAGCTGGCGGTATGCCACATAGCGATACAGTCTGTAAAATACAAGATAATAAATGTCAATGGTAATTGCTTCAACCTTATTTGCTTATTTATCTATTTATTCTGTAACTTTTCCAGAGTGACCATTCGGCATCCCATAAATACATCAAAGTTTCTGAGCTCTACACATTTGTGAATCAGAATCTTAATTATTGCCATGTAAGTTTCCCTAAAAGGAATTTGCTGTGGTACGTAGGTGCTAATCGTCAAATATATAAACTTAACAATATATACAAAATATAGACAGAAGGAACAAAATAAAAACTATAGACAATCTGCAATATACAATATAAGCAGTACGTTAATGTAACGTGTAGAGGGGGAGGGAGAGACAGTGTCAGTGGGGGTGTCTGGCCTTGTTGATGAGGCCGACTGCAGAGAGGAAGAAACTGTTTTTATGGCGAGAGGTTTTGGTCCTGATGGACCGCAGCCTCCTGCCAGATGGAAGTGACTCAAAAAGTCTGTGTCCAGGGTCGGAGGGGTCTGCTGCAATCTTACCTGCACGCTTCCGGGTCCTGGAGGGATGGCAGATTGCAGCTGATAACCTTCTCCGCAGAGCAAATGACACGCTGCAGTCTGACCTTGTCCCGGTCAGTGGCAGCAGCATACCAGATGGTGATGGAGGAGGTGAGGATGGACTCAATGATGGCAGTGTAAAAGTGCACCATCATCGTATTTGGCAGGTTGAATATCCTCAGCTGCCGCAGCAAGTACTTCCTCTGCTGTGCTTTTTTGATGAGGGAGGTCCCACTTCAGGTCCTGGGCGATGATGGTGCCCAGGAAGCGTAAGGACACCACTGTGTCCACAGGGGAGTCACACAGGGTGATTGGGGCAGGTGTGGCTCTTCCTGAAGTCCACAATCATCTCCACTGTCTTTATAGCGTTGAGCTCCAAGTGGTTCACACTGCACCAGGTCACCAGTTGGTCAATCTTCCACCTGTAGGCTGACTCATCCCCGCCAGAGATGAGTCTGAGGGTGGTGTCGTCCGCGAACTTCAGGAGCTTGACGGACCGGTGACGTGAGGTGCAGCTGTTGGTGTACAGGGAGCAGAGGAGAAAGAACGCAGCCTTGGGGGGATCCGGAAGTCAGAGACATGTTTCCCCAACTTCACGTGCTGTCTCCTGTCAGACAGGAAGTCTGTGATCCACCTGCAGATGGAGTCAGGCACACTCAGCTGGGAGAGCTTGTCTTGTAGCAGAGCTGGGATTATGGTATTGAAGGCAGAGCTGAAGTCCACAAACAGGATCCTGCCGTAGGTTCCTGCGTGTTGACAGTATCGTCTACAGACCTGTTGGCTCTGTTGGCGAACTGCAGGGGGTCCAGGAGTGGGTCTGTAATGGATCTGAGGTGGGACAGGACAAGGCGCTCAAAGGACTTCATTACCACAGAGGTCAGGGCGACGGGTCTGTAGTCATTTAGTCCTGTGATCCTTGTTTTTTTTGGGGACGGGGACGATGGTGGATGCCTTGAAGCATGGTGGCATGTGTCCAGTGAAGTGTTAAAATGTCTGAGGGCGTCCTGGTAGCTCAACCGGTAGCACAGGCGTCCCATATACAAAGGCTGAGTCCTTGCCACTGGTTCGAGTCAGACCTGTGGCCATTTGCTGTATGTCATTCTCCTTCTCTCTCTCTCTCCCCCTTTCACAATCTGCACTTCACTATCTTAAATAACTTAAATCTGTGAACACTGGAGAGAGCTGTGGGTTCCGCCTCTTGAAGTTGACGTCCCTCTCAAGAAAGGAGAGAGGTGTCACTGTGGAGTAGTGGAGAGGCTAAGGCCTTTGGGGGAGATGGGACTCCTGGGGTGGAGCTGATGAAGGGTTTCGCAGGGGATTGTGTCAGGTCTGTCCTATTATCTTTCAAAGCGACAGTAGAACTCATTCAGTTCATTGGTGAGGCGCGAATCACTCATGGAGTGGGGGCTCTAGGCTTACAGTTGGTGATCTGCCTTAGCCCTTTCCAGACAGTGGCAAAGTCATACAACTGCTGTTGTACTTTCTCAGAGTTCTCAGTCGCTTAGCTTCTCTCACGGCCTTGCTGAACTTGTACTTTGACTCCATAAACCTTTCGCTGTCGCCACTCTTGAATGCGTCCTCCTTTTCCAACCGTAATTTCCTGAGTTTGGCTGTGAACCAGGGTTTGTCATTGTTGTAACTCACCCTGGTGCGTGATAGTACACAGCTGTCCTCACAGAAGCTGATGTATGACGTCACAGCCTCTGTGTACTCATCCAGACTGTTCGTATCAGACCTAAAAACATCCCAGTCAGTACAGTCCAAACATACCTGGAGATCCTCCACAGCCTCACTGGTCCACTTCTTTGATGTCCTCACAACAGGTTTGCAGAGCTTTAGTTTCTGCCTGTATGCAGTCTCTGTTTTTCGCCACAAGTAGCTGAAGTTCGTCCAGTTTGTTGCACAGTGAACGCACGTTGGAGAGAAATATGGGGTGGGGTACGGTGACCACGCCTGCGGAGACGCACAAGCACTCCAGCGCGTTTTCCCCTCCTCCGGCGTTTAACTGCATGAGCAAAGGTGAGTGCACCATTGACCAGAATGTCCAATAATTCCACTGATGAGCAGAGAAAAGTGGGAAATAAATCCACTGGAGTTGTTCCTCTGATGTTTATGAGCTCTTCATGAGTGAGCTCAGGGTACCACAAAAAAACAGAGTTTACGAACAAAACAAGACAAAACAATGCGCACCAACACACCGAGGCAGCCGTCCGAATATGCCAACATGAACACAAGTAACTTATGTGGCTGATCACCTGCTTGTTGTCTGTCCCTCTTCGAATACCTTTGGTAGGTTGTCTGCAACACAAACATCCAGACAATTTGATTGGAATCCTGGGTGATATATTATGCAGGTTTTGTTTGCACCATGTCCCTCATATTCATTGAATTCCTCCATTTTGGCCTCCATGACATCCTTTCCTTGGCAGCAGTGGCACTCTTCAATTGCTTCCATAATTGTACAATTCTCACATGTACACCTAAATGTACAAAAAAAGAATGGTAAGGAAATGTACAAAATAGGCAATATCCAGATAAAAGGCCAATATTAACATCATCTTAATTTCATACTATGTATAGGCCTGGGGCCCGGTTCAGACAGGCTCGTAACCAGCTCATAAGCCTGTTATGGTCGTATGGAGGTCGGATCTACCTAGTAGCAACCTTTTACCCGTTTCACGTAATTCTCGTAAAGTTACGACATCGTAACTTCCATGAAAATCTATAAGTTTTCTGGCTACTATAGGCAGCCGTAAAACGGTCAGTAGGCAGACTATACTTTATAAAACAGCGCTGTCCTCCCGGTCTGTTTGTTCGCTAATAGCTAATGCTTTATATACAGCCTCGTAATAAATGACGTTTCACATCAGACACAACGATATAACCTCAACCGCAGAAACTCCAAGAAAGAATCAAGTTATCAAGCTTTACAGACGTCGCTGTATCCAAGTTGAGAAATAATTTACTATTTAGCTATCAAGCAATTTGCGGACAACTAGTCGGGTTCCATAACAATTCAAGGAAACCAAGCTATCGAATCGATATAGGATAGCTTGTGATCTATTTACGATCGAGGATAATGTTACGATTTATTATGATGTATTTATTATATATTGAGAAGTTCTATGAATTATAGTCAAATGTATATACCTGTCTGTGTTCTGTTGTCGCACAGGATCTCCGCCAAATCCAGGATCACTGTCACCATCATCCGCATGTTCGCTCCCGTCTGTGTCTCCATCTTGAATACTGGGGCTCTAGCTGGTCTGTTTCCACCACGTTAAACTCACCCGCATGATCTAAATCCACGACACCGGCATCCTCTTCAATAAAGTCCACCTCTTCTTGAAGGTGCAACGAGTCTATTGACAACTCACTGTCACTCGATTCTGTTGAAATATCCGAGCCAGAGTCCAACATTGCCACGTCTGCCATGCTGTCTGTGTATTCAACTGGTGGACTCGTGTTCTACTTGTGATGTCAGAACACGGCGTCGGCTGTTTCGGTAGCGGCGATCTCAACATCGGTGGTCGACATAATAAATCGTGATTCATTAAATACTGCAGGCATAGTGTAATTAATATCACATTGTTTTACACCACAAATAGCATTTACTTCACAATCGTGGCTGCGCCTGCTGCCCTGGTCCTGCTGGACACCGAGAAGCCTTTTTGACATTTTTCTGGATTCATCCATACTTTCTCCTTTTTTTTCAACGCAACATCATTTCTGTCAAATGTTGTATTTACACTATGTTTATCCTGTACACACGACATCTATTGCACGTCTGTCCGTCCTGGGAGAAGGATCCCTCCTCAGTTGCTCCCTGAGGTTTCTTCCATTTTTTCCCCTTTAATTGTGGGGTTTCTTTTAGGAAGTTTTTCCTTGTGCGATTCGAGGGTCTAAGGACAGAGGGTGTCGTATCCTGTACAGTCTGTAAAGCACACTGGGACAAATGTATAATTTGTGATATTGGACTATATAAATAAATTTGATTTGATTTGAGTAGAATTTCATGTGTATCATTACGTAGGCTCTTTAAAGTAAGTTACATTTATATGACAGTTTTCTTGGTATGTGCATCGTCTGTAGTATTACTTTCAATCAGCAGGGGGTGTTCAGGAAGAATGTCATGTATGGTTTCTGCTTCTTTGCCTACAACAGTCAGAGTACGTGCAGAGACCTCCAACACACAGCCAAACATCCTGCTGTGAAGGAAAACAAAAAAAGTGAACTGTCAGGAGAGTGACGACAGACAAACATGGCTGAGCGACATCTGACATAACTGCAGTCTATCTCTAGCATGGAGGAATATTGTACAACAATGGCCTCTGTATGCCTTATTTAGTGTGTGTGTGTGTGTGTGTGTGTGTGTGTGTGTGTGTGTGTGTGTGTGTGTGTGTGTGTGTGTGTGTGTGTGTGACACTGTCGGATGACAGGAACTTCTCATCATGGGAACTGTGTGAGGGGAACACAGTGTTCACGCACACACACACGCACACACTGTTTGTATATAAACATGCCTCATATCCTCCATCCTGTGGTGGAAACATGCAAATCATCCATAATTATACTTGAGGGAGAATGGGAGCTGTTCTCAGTAACCGTGCAGTTGCTCATGCAGGCATTAACTGTAAACTCCAGTCAAATGCTTTATTGTTGCTTTATCAGCGTATTAGTGGCTAGTTATTTTGAAGTCTGTGGTGCCTGAGCTAAAGAAATGTTCATTTAATCTTTTAAAATTCCAAATGAACAGGAAGAAGAAAATAGGGATTGAATAAAGACAACTATCCAAGAGGTAGAGGGATCTTTTTACCTTGAATAAAGTCAGGCAGGCCACAGAACGCTCCAATAGGCTACATAAATGTAGTTGTTATAGTTGTAGGTATGTGCTTCGAGATGATTCACTTTATGTATAAGCAGTGGAGGGTAGTAACATGTTACATTTACTCCATCACATGTACTTGAGTTATTGTTTCTAAATAGCTGAAGGTGTGGGAGAAAGAGAATTGAGAATGAATGAAGCATAAAGGTACACTGCCTGAGCTTACACTGAGCTTCAGTAGTATTTTTTTTTTAACACAAAACACTAAGGAACAGCTTGTTTTTTTTCTTAATACAATGCAGAGCTATTCAATTGTCAAGCATATACATTGGATTAATTATAATAACTTGTATGCACTTGAAGTGTGCACTGTACAGCTGTATTATCTAGGAAATCACAAGCATCAGATCTGGACTTGGTATAGGCAGACACTCAATATTATATGACTCGGATTAGGAATAAAAAAGACTTGATTGGGACATCCCTGGTCTGTAGGCCAACAAGGTCATACCATTTAGATGTTGGGAGCTATCAGACTTGGAAATATGTGGATGCTAAATGGACTGAGCATGCAGTTAGTTAGCTTGTAATGCACTTTCGAAGACGTCTGTAGGCAATTAGGAGATGTTCTTTTAGATAGTTTGGAGTCTGCCTCAAAGTAGAGTGCCCTCAGATTAGCTCTTAGAGTGGCTCCAGGCTTTACAACTCACCCACAAGCAGACCATGTTCAAATTTGGCCCTGTCTACTTAATATTCCGGGGAAAACCGACAATAAACTTTAAATACACAAAACTCAGCTGGGAGAGTATTTTTAATGTGTGACAGAACCACACACATTTAAATGGACCAATGTTGCTTCTACAAGGTGCAATCAGTAAGATTCTTAATGTCTGCATCACAAAACAACCAGAATATAGCTGCATTTCGTTGACCTGGAACTAACTATGTGATGCCAGCTTGAACAGCAGTAATACACTTTCAACCTTGCAGCAAGTTAATAAAAGCCACATGTTCAGTGGCAGCACACACTCAAGAGGTCATGCAGGACCAATCCAAAACAAACAGCTCACTCCGCAAATTTGTCATGATTGGACCTGTTAGCAAATTGTTGCCTACTTTCACACTTTGCAGACACGGAGCAACATTATCATTAATTAAGAGTAGTGTTTGTGTCCTCCTGATGAATGTAAGTCCAATATTCTCTTGCTTTTAGCTGTGTTTGGTCTCAACCAACTTCTGAGGAAAATATATGTCTCTAGCTGATATATGCTGCACAATGTTTACCAGCTAGCCTAAAATATTGTCTGTTTGCTGCTGAGCAGGTAGAGTACAGTGGCTTTATCTGGGCTGCAACTACAACTACAACTATGCCGGAGGCGTTATGTTTTTCGGGTTGACAGTCCATCGCAGTCTCAGAAATGCCTGAAGGTCATTTCATTAGATCTGGCACAAATGTCCACTTGGACTCAATAATTAACTGATTTTAATTTTGATGGTCATAGGTCAAGGTCATTGTGACCTCACAAAACATGTTTTTGGCCATAACTCAAGTATTCATCCGCTAATTATAACCAAATTCCATACAAATGTCTTATAGGATAAAACGATGAAGTGATGACATGTCATATCCAAAACATCAAAGGAAAACTTAATTGTGATGTAACACTTTTCTGGCCATTATTCAACGCCATAGCTCAGGAACAGATTATCACTATATTTCACATTTGGTCTAATACTGAAATGGTGACACTAATCTTGGGTGCCCACTTGAAGCTGTCGTGACTTTCCAGATCTTCTGTGCTGCCGGCTTGAAGATGTGTGTGAAGCATCAACTACTTTGCAGAAGCTACAAACAACTACAGATAGCAACATTGTTTGAAGCATTGTCTACTGTCATGGTAACAACTTTGAGTTTTGTTTCTCACAATGCCCTTACACTAATAGACACATAGCAGAACAAGAGCAACCAAGCCTAATAAAGTCAAGTCAAATCAATTTAATATACAGATATATGGTAAATGGACTGCATTTCTATAGTGCTTTTCTAGTCTTTGAGACCACAAGTCACCCATTCACACATTTGTCTCAGTGGGCTTTACAGACACCCTCTGTCCTTAGACCCTCGCACCGCACAAGGAAAAACTCCCCAAAAGAAACCCCACAATTACAGAGGGAAAAATCGAAGAAACCTTAGGGAGAGCAACTGAGGAGGGATCCCTCTCCCAGGACGAACAGACGTGCAATAGATGTCGTGTGTACAGGATAAACAACATAGTACAAATACAACATAGACAATGCATGTGACAGAAATGATGATGTGATGGTATATACAAAAGATGGATCAAGAAGGATGTCAAAATAAGCTTCCCTTTGCCTCCAAAAAAGAATAAAATGAATGAATAAATAAATAAACGTGGGTGTCAGGCAGGACCAGGGCAACAGGTGCAGCCACGATTCATGATCCAGACATAACCTTTAAAAGTGGCAACCTGGGAGTCTTTTTGAACACCTCCCTGAGTCCCTGGTAACAGGACGGAACACCGGATAAATCCGGGAAGTCTGAATCAGGGGTCCCACTGCACTCGTCAGTGACGGTGGTGGTGAGAGCCAGTCGCTCTGGAGTGTCTCTTGAGGTGAGTGGCATTCCCGCCGTAGATCTGACCGAAAAACATGTAGATGAGCACCCCTTGTGCCAAACTAGTACTCTCCCTGTGGCTCAATCCATATGTGGGTTGGGTAACCAACCACAGAAACTCCAGGATTAGTGGATGTGCGGGAGGGTCGAAAAGATGGAAGCTGAGGTGCTCTGAGTGTTCATCTGGGATGATGAGTTGAACCGACTGTGTGATAGGAAACTCGACACAACAGCTGACCATCTTACGCCTTAGTCTCAAGTACTTGGGGTAGAGGAAACTGCTTCAGACCCAACTTCTTAGCTAGACCCCAATCCATGAAACTCCTATCCGCTCCGGAATCCACTAAAGCGGGATGACAGAGAGTTCCACATAGGGAAATAAACTGAGTGAGTGTGAGAGAGCGAGAGAGGCTACTAGCAGAGATTGTTCAGCTGCCCTGCCTTTTACTGGACTTCTTGAGATAAAATGTTTGACCAATTTGCATCCGCTCCTCTATTCCAGCTGTCGACATCGGAGAAACAGGCAATGGAGCACTTTGACGGGAAGAAAACTCTGAGGATGAATTGGGTACTCTTGACTGACCCAACTGCCTGTGGATCCAGCTCTCTCCCGTTCCCTTTCCCAAATCCGGTTGTCAATGCGGATAGACATGGCGATGAGAGAGTCTAAATTAGATGTGAGCTCAAGCGGAGCCAATAGGGATTGGAAAGTCCATGCCGGAAGTCTTCAAAAAGAGCCTGATCATTCCCACCGCTGTCCGTAGCCAGAGTCCAAAACTCCACGGTGTAATCGGAAATCTGCCGCCTCCCCTGACGAATGCCTCTGAGAGCATAGCCCATTTCTGGCCCATTCGACCGTAGCCCATGCCTCTGCTCGTACAGGGAGGTATGCAATCATGTACGCTACTTTTTTGTGCTCTGTGGGGAAAGAGGCTGCCTGTAGCTCAAAATGTAATCTGCACTGGGTCAAGAAAGCCCTACAGTTCTTCGATTCTCCAGAAAAAACGCTCAGGTTGGGAGAGATGAGGGACTGGATATGAAGACATCTGGACAGTGGTGACAACAGGAGCGGTCTCTCGGACTGGAACCGCCACGGTTACCAGAGTGGAAACCGGTGACTGTATGGCTTTGAGATGCGCTCCTATCTGTTGGATCTGTCCGGAAATCTTGCCCACTTGGTTGCCAATGGTGTTCTGGAAGTCGATGTGACGATCCGTCAAACATCTTACTCCCAGGCGATAAGTTGCTCGTCGAGGTGGTGAAGACGAGCTTACTGAGCTCGGATCGCCCCTGAGTCGGCTGAGTCCATGCGACTGGCCAATTCGTACTGTAAAGGTACCACCAGAACACAGGGAATGGTACTCAAATGCTAAACTCAGAGACAGATCAAAACAGTCTTTACTAGAAGCAAGAAGAAGTTCTTCCCCTATCTAAGAAGAAGAGTAGGTCAGATGTAGAAAACTATAGGCCAGTATCGATTTTAACACATATATCTAAGGTATTGGAGAGGGTCGTGTTCGATCAGATTGAAACATTTCTAGTCAAGCATAACCTACTTTATCAGCTTGTATGCGGATTGCTGAGTACTATCCAAGAGGGCCTGTAAAGTTCTTGTATCACAGAACAAGGCAAACTCCTCTGCCTTGGATTACACCTGCTCAGCATGGTACAGTGGCTTGACAACTAAAGCACAAGATACAGGTTATGCAAAATAAGATACGTTATCTCACAACGCATGTAGGAGAAAACACATTTTATCAAAGTAAGCTACAAATAAAAATTACAATGAGAGCCCAGAGGATTGTGATCTGTGACGACAACCATAGACGTGGAGTGTGGAACATACACACTGAAATGTTCGAAGCCAAGATCAAAGAGTTTCCTTTTCAAACACTAAATAATCAGTAGATGTTTGTTGCATTTCCACAAAAAGAAACACACTGGGTTATCCACTCCCAAATCATCAGGCTGTAACAACACTGCCTCAGCACCCACATAACTGACTTCTACCATCAGCTCCTTTTTAGTTGTGTGCGGAGCATAGCCATCAATAGCTTGCACCTTCACCGCACGGAACACACTTTGCCTTGTGTTGTCGAACTTGGGCACATAAAAAATTGTAAACATTGTTTCAGTGCTTTTATGGTATTGTTTAGCATACTTGGATTATGTAGAAAAGGAAGATACTAGGACAAGGTTGTTTTCCATTTGTAGGATGTCCTTAGTTTTGTTGCTGATTGTATTAGGGACTTTGTACATGTTCTATTTTTTTATAACACCAGGGACCATGTTCGAAATATATGTTTACACTTTAAATGTTATCTCCTGGGTTGTGCTTTTGTCTTCTCTCCATGAATGAAATCAATCAATGAATCACTATAGGGCAACCCGAGTTTCAGTGTGTGTGTGTGTGTGTGTGTGTGTGTGTGTATGTGTGGCTCTAAGTTTACACTCTGAGAGCTGCTGCTTTCCACAGCGTCTGTTCCCAGAGGAGCACAGAGTCACTGTTTCCTCTGTGCGCACTTGTTTCCTGTGGGCAACATCTCAGTCAACATGCTAAAATAGAGAAAGCTTTTGCATTCCATGCATTTTAAAATGTTGCTGATACTGTTCCATGATTTGCTTTTGAACACATAGTCAGGAAACTTAGACACTGTAATGATTAATACATACAATACTAAATCAGCAACCAACACAGTAAAATTAGTTACCCAATAAGGAGAAAAGCCAGCCAAACAATGAGGAAGTTTTAGCCAGCAGAAGCCTCAGTGGAATATTGGTAGCTAATGTGGCATATGTCAAGCTTTTAACGTCAGCTGAAAGGAATAAACAAAGTCTCGACTCCATTGATCTGGTATTATTTCCCTCTGGAAGAATGGAATTTTTCAAACCATGGGTGAATGAAGCAAACAGCTTTTAGTCACGATGGCCAGAGGGCCTGTTCAACCAGGACATAAGATTTTTTATTAAAGCACAATGCAGCCAGATGTTTTCCTCTGTGTTGGAGAGTTTGATGGTGGACTTATGGTGTTAAAAAGGCCTCCATAAAATCAGGTGCATACTTTTTCATTTTGCATGTTTTGTATTCATTCAAAATGTTTCCTTTTTTCTGGTCTGCTGACTGTATGTTGAGGAATGCTGGAGCAGCTCTGTAATATTTCCTGGTCACCAGAACCACTGCTGTGTCATTTAAAATGCATCTGCCCACACCAGAGCTGCTAAAAAAAGAGCCTAACAAAGACTTTATAGACTTTGTTTATCCCAAGACTTGTTTCACTTTACTTGATGATACAAAGCTACATTTCTACACGTTATCCCTTTACTTTGTTTGTGGTACAGCATGGTATCAAGGCTCAGAACACAGTCAGCAGCATTACAATTAATGTAACATTAGGCACACTAAGTTACAATTCACAGTAATTCTCTCTGAATAATTACTAATATTGCAGTTTCTATATGGAGTGCCTGTCCTCTACCAGCCTAATTCTTCACCAACATGAAGACTCTGACTAACTCTTGGAACTGGGTGTGTGCTTTGGCTTGTCTTTGAAGTTAAGGACCCTGTCACACATGCTGCCTCTCCCTCTGCAGTGATGTCGACAACACAGTCCATCCAAAACTAACAGCCCACAGTGAAACTCCATCTCAACAGATGACACTGTAAATACTACTGTACACCACCAATACGCTTCTTGTTTCCAGCTCTCATCATCCTGAACAGCTGGGCTGCCCTGCCACTTATTATGTTCAAGTACAATTCACCCACTTTCCTACAACCTCCCAGCTCCCAGGTAGGTGTTCTATTGTACATAGCATTACACTAACATTAGGAAAATGTCAAAATCTATTCCTCCTTCTCCTCTTTTCTAAACAACAAAAGCAGTCAAGTACTTTAGCTCACCATGTGTGGTCTGACAATCAGGTAGATATAAGCTCATCTTTATTAAAAGAAAAATCCTTTTTCTGTCTATCTATTACTCAGACAACATAATATAGTGCGTAAAATAACCCACAGTATCCTCTGGACGCATATACTTTTAAGTCGCATGGCTTTCCAAAAGCTAAATTTATATCTATATTTGGGCTCACATGGTAGAAATGCGAACCTATGCGAACAGATTCGTAATCCGTGCTGTCAGCAGAAACAATTGCTGCTACTCGTTCATAAAAAAATAAAAATAATCCACACTGACACCGACATAAAGACACTGGCAAACCAATTTACAAGATAAAAAGCTGATCACCTCTGAACTCACTGACCTGTAATTCTATTTTATGGTCTTCATGACTTGACTTTTAACTGACGAACATACATTTTACTATTTTTGGTGGAGGGTTTAATCCTGGAACTGTTCGAGGGGAAAGTCCTCCACAGGATGTACTGGCAGAGTCGGGGGGGCCTCGGCATGAGCCTCCTCTGACCCTGCCCCCCCTTGATGCCGTACACTTCTGACACCGTACACAACTCACATGTCCCTACCGCACGTGAACGCACCCCCATAGCTGTCCCCGCTAGCCTATTGAACCCTGGCCAATTTGTTCCTAAAATCAGGCGGTGCGTAAGGCGAGTACTAACTCTGGCCCTAACTCTATGCTTTTTTCTCCTGAAAGAAATGTCAAGAGTCACCATCGGATACTTGTGTGTGTCACAATGCACACACCTTACCCTCACCCATGACGCTTCTAGCAAAGCCCAGGGCCAAACCAAGCACTGGTGGATCATAGTTTGCATACAACCATTGTCCAACAGAGCCTGGTGGATACCCCCCTGAATACATACTGGTACACAGTATGGTATTTCCTTACTGGGGGGAGTCTGGCCGAAAATGTCCAGATACGCCTCCGGATCGTCCTCGGTGTTCATCTTCGGCATGGTGACGTGCGGCAGTCTGGCCGGGCTGGTCCCTGGTTCGCCCTCCTGAGTGGCCAGTCTCTGCAGCAGCTGATGCAGGAGAGCACGGTCCTCACGTTGAGACGCCGCAATGTCCATGAAGTCTTGGCTCTGCTGCCATTGTAAGGTGGCGGTGCCCTCCTGTTTTGTGGCGAGGAGCTGGAGTGCCTGCTTCAGCGGGCTAGGCGAGGCTTCTCCCTGCGTCATGTCCCTGTTCTAGTGCCAATGTGAGACAATCCTGCTCTCACCCAGATGAAATGAGGGAAGGAGAGTAGGTTAGGTGGGAAAATAACAGATCTTTATCTGCACCAATCGGACTTCAAGGTAGGTCACTGCTCCAAAATGGTGGAACGAGCTCTCCATTGATATCAGATCAGCAGAAAGTCTTCACACCTGAATGGAATTTAGTCATCATTCATTTTGTTATTTACACCTGTGCTTTTCCATTTTCCATAAAAAATGGTCGAATTGGATTTATATGATTTTGATTTAATTTGACGATGTACCTATTTAATTTACTGGCTAGTATTGTCAAAAATACACATTCCTTATTTTTATCTATACATGCTAACCCAGAAGCTAACTATACAGGTATATAGGTATATAGTACCAGGGTACAAGGAGAAACAACAACTGCTTCAGGGACCAGAAGGAAGTTATCACTTCACCTCCATCAGCTCTGAGGACAGAGGGATATACTACTGAAAATCTGAGAATCAACATGGACAGAATAACTCTTCATCTCTATTTATATATATATGTATAGAGTATATATGTATAGCGGTGAGACCAACAATATCAGCAGAGTTTTAGATCTCAGGTAGCGCGACAGGGCCTTTAAAGTATTAACTGTATGAAATTATATTGTTGAAGTTAGATATATTGTCAAGTTTGCATTTATATAACAACTTGAAAAGACAGATACTGGAAGTTTAAACCTTTTAGTCATTGCCGGAGAATCCATTCACAGTCATCGCCGGAGAATCTGTCCACGCACCGGAGAACGGAGCTAACAGCTAGAGCTGGCGGTTATCTGAGGCTACTGCCAGCTGTCATTGCCAGCCCCGACCCTGCAAGGCTAGTAGTCCGGACCCCCTCTATCCGGGGCGGGTATCGCTTCAATCGGCGGATCGGGTGTGCATGCCTGTTGAGTGATCTTCCCCCGCTCTTTCCCTCTGGCTATTGCGATGGTGTATTTTCCCGTGTTGTGTCATGGATTTTTGGCAGCTATACTATCGGCAACCCAGACTCCTTACGCCCGTGGCTGGACATCAGCGGTGGTGTGACATCCACACTGGGCCTGCCCCTGGGTTCATGAGAACTGTTTTTTTCCTGGTGCCTTGACCGTGGTGAACTCTACAGATGCCCTATGCCAGAATACTAAGTCTTCTAACTATTCTAGTCTCCCAACTGTAACGAAATTCAAGCAGAAGTACCTAATTATGTTGCTTTTACTTCTGTCTGGTATTCATCCTAGCCCTGGTCCTTTATTGACATGCAATACCCCAACGGACTTTAAAAACATGTCTGGGTTACACATCATTCATATAAATGCTCGCAGCTTGCTTCCCAAAATGGATATGTTGCAAATTTGGTCTGAGTCAACTGGTGCTGATTTAATTGTTGTGTCTGAGACCTGGCTTTCGAAGAATATAGTGGATGAAGATGTCGCAATTGATGGCTTCAATATTTATTGTTCGGACCGCCCAGAAAAGGTGGTGGCATGGCGATTTATGTGAAATCTAATCTTGCTGCTCAGGTCATCCACTCCAATTCTGCTATGAAGCAGTTTGAAATCCTATCACTAAGCATTGATTTATCTGGTGATCAGTTTTTAACTGTTGTTGGTTGCTATAGGCCTCCTTCTGCTACCAATGACATATTATCCTCGCTAATGCAGATTTATTACTACATTACTACATTTTAAGGAAATCATCCTAGTAAGTGATTTTAACTGGGACTGGCTTTCACCAGTATCTGATGATTTTAAAGCTCATTGTCTGTCTCTCAAGTTTACACAAGTCATTGAAAGTCCCACACGTCTTAACACCAGGTGTCTAAAGAAATAATCACTTATACATCTTTTAATTACTAATAAGCCACATAAATATACTGCAACCGGGGTCTTTGCTAATGACCTAAATGACCACTGTTTAGCTGGTGCTATTCAGGATACCAAAATCCCCCGTATTAAGCCCTGTGTTGTCCTGAAAATACATCTTAAGCACTTTATAGAGCAAGCCTTTTTTCATGATTGGTGATGTTGACCATACCTGGAGTTATTTCTATGACAGCTTTAGTTATTTTTTAAATAAACATGCTCCGTTTCGGCGTTTCAGGGTGAAGGGCCTTGATACCCCCTGGTTCACTCCTGATCTAGCAGGCCTCTTACGTTGCGAGGAAGTCTGGCTCGGAGGCTGACCGGCTTCTTTTTCGTCAACTGCGTAATCGCTGTACTGCTTCCATTAAAAAAGCCAAAAGCGATTTTTACTTATCCCAGACCACAGACAGTTTAAAACCAAAACCCTGCCTTTAAAATACATCTGAGGTAGTAGCCATTTCCATTTGGACATCCTTCCCTCAATCTTTTCAGTGACATTCTCCCAGTTTCTCTTCTTCAGGTGAGGCTCTGGGGAAGAACTGGGAGACTGCCACGCCACTCCCCGACAGCGAGGGCCTCACTTTTCTTCCAATTCACCCTTGCTGCCGATGCCGTGCTAAAATTTTGGTTAAAATATCTGCTTCCTTCTGGCTTCCAATGACAACAATGACATCATCAGCATAAGCTGATGAAGCAATGGTGCTACTAAAACCAGGTAAAAACAGACCCTGTAGGTTGGAGCGTATTTTCCTAAGGAGAGGTTCAAGGGAGAGCGCATAGAGCATTCGTGACAGAGCACAGCTCTGCCGGACCCCCTCTACACACTCTAAAAGGAGCACACAGACTACCATTGAACTTCAACACACTCTCAACTTAACTGTATAATACCTTGATCTTAGCTATGAAACCAGGGCTGAACCCAAACTTCACCATCACTTTCCAGAGGAAGTTGTGTTCAACCCGGTCAAAAGCTTTTTCCTGATCTAGAGAAATTAGACCAGTATTAATGCCAGATGAGCTGGCGACCTCCTAAACATCCCAAATTAGATAGACATTGTCTACCATGGACCTGCCGGGCACACAGTAGGTCTGGTCCCGGTATATGACCTGCCCCATAGCCCCCCCAGCCTGGTGGCCAGGGCCTTGGACAGAAGCTTGTAATCCACACACAGCAAAGACACAGGACGCCAATTACTGATGTCCTGCAGGTTTTCCTTCTTAGGCAGAAGTGTTATTATGGCTCTGCGGCAGGACATCATCATGGAACCAGAGGCCAGGCTTTCATTATAAACATCTAAAAGATCATTTGCTAAAATGTCCCAGAAGGATTTAAAAAAACTTGACTGTGAGAACGTCGAGCTCACCGTCCCTGCATGGCCTGTAAAGCTACCTGCAGCTCCCGCATAGTCAATGGCCCCTCGAGCTGTGAGTTGGTCTCCTCAGAAACCTGAGATAATCCACCACAGAACCCTCCGAGGAGTGTTTCATCTCCCTCATACTCACTGGAGTAGAAACTCACAGCTCACCTTCTTAGTCGTAATCATCCACTTTAACATGGAAGCGGAGGTTGAGTTCCACATCCCGGTTATTAAGAATCATATAAAGCTGTCTACGGTGACACACTACTTGTTTCAGTAACTGAGACTTACATCCACTCTCTGCTGAGAAACTCATCGGTTATAAACGGAGGGACGTTAGAAATAACAACTTTAGTTGCGGGTTGAGTGAGTGGCAGTACCTGCACAAACATCTCGTTCACCACGATACCTGTCTCGATGACGCAGAGCACCTTCTCCACCTGATCCAGGAAAATGACAACAGCGCCGTTCATTTCGGTGCCACTTTATACTGCTGTGTCAAGACCTTTTCTCCTACAGCTAAACCTATTTCTTCTACGCTACACAGGAAGCCAACAGAAATTTTAATGCCGTGCTTCCTCGTAAGCTTGGCGAATTCTCCATTTACCATGGCGTCCGACGCCGACCGGCGAGACACCGGCAAGAGAAAATCCCACACACACCTCAAACACCACACCAAAATGCACCGAAAGTCAACTAAATCAAACTATCACCAGTGAATTAAGTAAAAAGAAAAATCGAAAAGCACACGCTCAGCGTCTCACTCGCACACAAACTCCCAGCATGCACTGAGAGAGAGTGAGAGAGAGAGAGGGAGAGAGAGAGAGAGAAACAAAAACAGTGACAGAAAGAGACAGAGAGGGAGAGACAGAGAGCGAAAGAGAGAGTAACAGACAGAGAGAGAGAGACATATAGAGAGAGAGAGGGAGAGACAGAGAGAGCGAGCGAGAGAGAGAGAGAGAGAGAGAGAGAGAGACAGACATCTGCTACTATGTAACATACTGTAAAAGTTCTTGCCGTGTGTGTGTGTGTGTTAGTATGTGCATGTGCATGTTTGTGAGTGTGCGCTCGACCTGTGTAAAAGCTTCTAATTTCTTCCAAACGGCCATGTGAGGACACATACCAGCGAGCCCTCAGCAGATCTAAAACCCACACTTGATGTACAAATTTACTGTTTATAAGGGATTTCATGTTATTTTGTTCACTCTCACTCTCTCTAATAATCATGTTGCCCTCTGAACACATGGTTACTCACCAGTCAGCCCATTCAGTGGTAGTAACAGATATATTAAATGTAGCTGCAGAGGCCTGCTAAACGTGAGATTTGACACATGGCCTGTAGGCATGGATAAATTCCTCTTGTGCTTTATTGGCATCCTCTGTACAAAAAATAAAGTTCAGCTCATTTGAACCTGTGTTCTGAGTGATTGGATTAGATAGAGCACAAACACAATAAAATCCAGGTGTAAATACAACCGAGACGCATGAAAGACGCTGTGACCACCCAGACTGACACCACACCACATAACTTAACAGCCTGTTTTACAAAATACACTGACGTAAAGAAACAAACCTTTAACCTTAAACACAAATGAATTATGACACTTTGTTATTTTGTTGATTATTAGACTCTCTCCTATCACCAGATAGCAATGTTAACATTGGTAAATTCTGCAAAACCGATGATATAACATTCAATGACAACATATTTAGAGTTATTTCTTTCTACATTATTCTTTACATGGTTACAGTGGTGTCAGTTTTAAAGAAAGAACTTTGATTGCAGGTCTGGCCATATGAAGGAGACAGTACAACTGGGGTCATGAAGTGCAGAATGATCCAATATGATATCTATTCCTGGATAACAAGGTAGTCAAACTATAGAGCTGAAGTCCTCAACTCACTTAATATTAAAACACGCCTTCTTCTATTATCACACTTTTGAACTGTATTCTTTTATTTTTTACTTATTCTTGATTTTTTATTGGTGAATTAACGTAACACATGTGAAGAGTCACATGTATACATAAAAGGTAAATAGGGAGACATAAAGGACAGACATAAAGACAATAAAATATTATGGAGCAGTTAGGATGATGTGTGTGATGATTAGAGTCCCGGAGTAGAAATAGATTAGATATGTGTGGGTTATATGTGTGTGTGTGTGTGTGCGTGTGCGTGTGCGTGTGCGTGTATGTATGTGTATGTTGTGTTAGGAGCAGTGGTGGGCTATTTAATTTTGATATATCTTTTCCACAAATATGTATTCAATTATTCCCAATAGTCTCTTCTCTTCATTTCATAGCTTTCCTCTTGGTTGCGCTGCTTCCAGCCTCAGACTGAGATTTGGAGGGCTACCCTTTATGTTAGAGCTTTTATCCAATCATATTTCAGCCATAATGTGTTGCCAGGGTCCAATAAATCTGCCCTTAGGCCCTCAGAATCAACAGTGCGGGCGCCTGTAGCTTAAAGTGAACGGAAACAAAACTGTGGCGTTTTGGCCAATCAGATTTCGAGTTGGCAACACCGGAGCCAGCTAGCAGCCGTACGATAACACAGCCGGGAAAAGGGTTTGTCCGCCACTTTCAAATCACTAACTACAAGCGGTACCCCTGGCTCACAGCTTCCGAGAGGCACTGCACATTGTACTGCTGGGAATGCCTGCTATTTACAACTAAATGTTTCGGAAATATTAATATAACTCTGTTGTACTTGACTATGTTAAGGGGATGCAATGCCCGGTTATACTGCGTTTCTGTCTAAATGTATAGTTTCTAGAGCCGTGGCGTCATAATGATGGTATTAAGAGGTGGAATAATTCAGGTAGGACTGTGTAGGACCGAAGGCCTAGGTATGAAATGCACGGCCCGCCACTGGTGTGTGTAAGGAGTTGGCTGTAGGATGTGTTAATGGTGAATTGAGAATAATATAACAATAAAATAACAATATGATTACACAATTTTATTATCACTATCATCATTTTATGAAGTAATGTTATAATGTAATAATCACCATTATAATAATTATAAAAACACAAGGAGCGAGGCTGGACTGGGGCATTGGAGAGACGAGCGAGAGGCCCCCCTCCGGGGCCCCCAGCAACAAAACCAGGAGCCCCAGAGGAGACAGACGGGACAGGGCTGCAAGGAAGCCCCCCACCCCACCCCACTTTCTTTTTTATTATTCTTTTCCCCCTTTTTTTCTTCCCCTTTAGGAAGATATTGCCGCGGCCAGGCCCAGAGGAGGTGCTGGCCCTCTAGTGCCTTGGACCACACCCGGACCGCTTTGGAAAGAGTCTGACCTTTATTTACCCCTCTTAAAAGAGTAAGGTAAATAGTGTTCTAATCTTATGTCAGGCCGTCTTTTACACCTCAAAAAACACATTTATTTGTGATGTGACAGTGATGAACCCCCCATCAGCTGAATTTGCAGCTTCTCTTGGCTTTATGGAGCTTTATATTGTTTTTACATTGTTTATCTCTGACCATCAACTTCACTGTTGTGGTTCACCCCCACCACTCTCATATAGCGTTGTTTCAGAGAAAAACACTGTAAAAAGCCACTGTACACTGCCAATCAGCCGGCAGACACCGTCAAGGACTCGGTGGTGATAGCTGGACTGAGTCCGTAAAAAATAAGATTGGAATTGCGTTGCAAACCACTTACAAATGTGGTTTGGATACGATTTTAAATAAATCACATTTCATGTTGTTTTTAAATCAATCTAGATATGCCAAAAAAACAGATTTGGGATGGCAGTCTGAACAAAGCCTATTTGACCCCAAACATACGTAACGTCACCCTTGTCCATCAATGTGTAAGCTCAATTTGTTTCAAATGGAAGCGCATGTATTTAGTTTTAATAAGGTTTTTAAATTATTCTGGTAATTTGTCAAATACAGTAACGGGGTCTGTGGGGGCAATTTCATGAAAACACAAGTGTAAAAGGAAAGTACTTTAAAAACAGACATCGGGGAACAAAGAGGGTCTCTGGTTTCAGATGTAAATGCCCTCCTGGATCTTTCTCAGGCTATCCACTAACTCATGGTAAAGGATCTTTGACCCCTTCCCAGTTTGGATCAAAACCTGGAACCTTCACCTTGGCTCTCATAGAAAGTTCCTTGGTTTTTGTAAATGTTCTTGTCATTTGATATTTCGATCACAGGGTGTGTGTATATATATATATATATATATATATATATATATATCATAGATATAGGAGAGAGAGGAGAATAGAGTAGAGATATAGAGAGATATATACATATAGATATATTCATATTATAGAGGATATATAGATAGAGATGAGAGATATAGATAGAGAGATATATAGATCATATATATAGAGGATATAGAAAGAGCTATAGGAGAGAGGATATATATAGATATAGAGATATTGATATATATATATAATCATAAATATATAATATATATATGAGATATGATATATATATATATATCATCGATATATGATATCGATATATATGATATATATAGATATGATAGATATATATATATGATATAGATATATAGAGTGATAATATAATTATAGATAATAATATATATATATATCATATATATAATTATATATTATGATATATAATATATCCATATATAATCTATAGATATAATTATATAATGATATATATATATAGAGAGAGAAGAGAGATAGAGAGGATGAGATAGAGATAGAAGAGAGAGAAACTAAAAAAAAAAAGATGAATAGAAGAGAGATGAGATAGATATAATATATAGAGTAAGAGTATATAGTATGATTAGGATAGATATAGATAGAGAGATATAAGAGCATAGAGAGATATGATATATAGATATAAATATATATATATATATCATATATATATATGATATTGTATATATATATATATATATATGATATATATATAGATATATATATATATATATTATAGATATATATATAGATCTATATGTATATATAGAGATATATATGATATATATTATATATATATATATGATATATAATATGAGATATATATATATATATCATATATATATTATGATATATATATTAATATATATATGATATATATATATATATATATATAGGATATATATATATGATATATATATATATATATATATATATATGAGATATATATACTATATAAAATATATTAAATATATTATATATATATAAATGAGATAAATACTGTATAACATATATAAATAATAAATATATATAATACAATGGTATTACTATATATATTATATATTATAATATACTCTTAGCAGCTTGCTGTTTAAATAATAAAAGCCAATATCCTAAGCCAAACAGGTCCACGCAGCGTTCAAAGCATATTGCCTTTTCATAAAACAGAGCGCTGGGATTGAGAGGAGACCATGGAGGGGTTTCTGGGTACTTTGCTGTTCAGAGGAAGAGGCAAAATGAGCTTTTCATTCCAACTTTGGCACAGTCTCTATCAAAGTGGGACTTAAAAGAGGCAGTATGGAGGTTGGGCTTCTCAGTGTGCTTTTCACGTTTTCCCAGGCACATCCAAAATAAAAGTCCCACGGTGCTTTTGTTGCTGATGGTTGCACAACTTCAGCAGGACTACCCAATGTGTTTTCATAGACCTGCACAGCTGAAGGACTTGTGTTAGCTCTAGATGGCATAGATATATTAGAAAAAGTTGCACAGTCTTCATTCATGGCTGTGGACAAAAGAACCAATGGCATGAAGCAAAACAAAGTACTGCTGCATTTTAACTCAATGAAGCTCAGCAAATGGCTTCATGTGATTTTCTGTAAGACATATTTGCAACATTGTATGCAGCACAATGCAGCTGCAGTTCTCCCAATGAAGTTTTTAATACACTGACTGGATCAAATCAAATTTATTTATATAGCCCAATATCACAAACTATACATTTGTCTCAGTGTGCTTTTTCAGACTGTACAGGTTACGACACCCTCTGTCCTTAGACCCTCGCATCGCACAAGGAAAAACTTCCTAAAAGAAACCCCATAATTAAAGGGGGAAAAATGGAAGAAACCTCAGGGAGAGCAACTGAGGAGGGATCCCTCTCCTAGGACAGACAGACGTGCAATAGATTTCGTGTGTACAGGATAAACAACATAGTATAAATACAACATTTGACAGAAATTATGTTGTGTTGAAAAAGAGAAAGTAATGGATGAATCCAGGAAAATGTCAAAAAGGCTTCCCGGTGTCCAGTAGGACCAGGGCATCAGGCGCAGTCACGATTCCTGATCCTGACGTAAACTTTATCAGTGGCAACCTGCCACATGAGAGACACAGAAACTCCCGGGATGATACCCCGGATGATGAGTCAGTAACATACATTTACATAAATGCATACAGATAGAGAGGGAGAAGAAGAGAGGCAGGGGAGGAGAGAGGAAGCGAAGGAGGAGAGCGGGGAGGTGTCCCCCGGCAGTCTAAGCCTATAGCAGCATAACTAGGGGGTGATCCAAGGCAAACCTGAGCCAGCCCTAACTATAAGCTTTATCAAAAAGGAAAGTCTTTAGCCTACTCTTAAATATGGAGAGTGTGTCTGCCTCCTAAACACAAACTGGAAGCTGGTTCCACTGGAGAGGAGCTTGATAGCTGAAGGCTCTGGCTCCCATTGTACTCTTAGAGACTCTAGGAACTACAAGTAACCCTGCAGTCTGGGAGCGCAATGCTCTAGTTGCTTTATAAGGTACTATGAGATCTTTAAGATATGCTGGAGCCTGACCATTAATTGCTTTGTAAGTCAGGAGAAGAATTTTGAATTCTATTCTGTATTTTACCAGGAGCCAGTGCAAAGCAGCTAATACAGGAGTAATATGATCCCGTTTCCTTATTCTTGTCTATACACGTGCCGCCGCATTTTGGATTAACCGAGAGATTTGTTTTATGTGGGAGTTAAAAGACAGATCCTGATCAAAGATGACGCCAAGATTCCTTATGATGGTGCTGGAGGCCAAATTAATGCCATCCAGAGCTTCTATGTCATTAGAAAATGCGTTTCGGAGGTGTTTAGGGCCAAGTATAATAACTTCAGTTTTGTCTGTGTTTAACATCAAAAAGTTGCTAGAGATCTAAGTTTTTATGTCCTTAAGGCATGCTTGAAGTTTAGCCAATTGATTGGTTTCATCTGGTTTAATTGATAGATATAACTGGGTATCATCCGCATAACAATGAAAGTTTATAGAGTGGTTCCTTATAATATTGCCCAAATGAAGCATATATAAGATGAATAGAATCGGTCCGAGTACAGAACCCTGCGGAACTCCAAGACTGACTTTGGCTGTCATGGAGGATTTATCGTTAACACATACAAATGGAGATTGCTTGGATAAATAGGACTTGAACCAGCTTAGTGTGGTTCCTTTTATGCCAACACAATGTTCCAGTCTATGTAGTAGAATGTCATGATCAACAGTGTCGAAAGCAGCACTGAGGTCTAACAAGACAAGAACAGAGACAAGTCCTTTGTCTGATGCCAATAGAAGGTCATTGGTAACTTTCATCAGTGCCGTCTCTGTGCTATGATGAACTCTAAATCCAGATTGAAAAACCTCAAATAAACTATTATTATGTAAAAAATCACACAACTGTTTTGCGACTGCTTTCTCAAGGATCTTAGCGAGAAAGGGAAGGTTAGATATCGGCCTCTGGATCAAGACTAGGCTTTTTAAGAAGAGCTTTTATTACAGCTAC
>NC_041378.1:20019041-20049500 GCF_900634415.1 Cottoperca gobio | reverse complement strand
CTCTCTCTCTCTGTCTCTCTCTGTTCTCTCTCTCTCTCTAGTCTCTCTGTCTCTTTCTCTCTGTGTATGTATATATGTAGGATTTTTAGGCCTTTTGGACACTTCCCTGTGGAAGATTTCCAAGCATGTTGAACTGTGAGGAGACTCTGGCAGTACCAGATCTATCTGGCCTGGGAACATCTAGCAATCCCCAGGAAGCACTGGAAAGAAAGACAGTCTGGGCAACCTTGAATGACCCAGCCTAATATAAGTTGTGGAAAATGGACTAATGCATACAAGATATACTTGTTAGCTGTTGTATACATGTTGTCATTTTGAATCCATACTTTTTTCATGTTTTGTGTTGTGTCAGCACTACTCAGGAATGTTCAGTGACAAGCTTTGTCAGCAAACCATTGTTGACAGGAAATTTCTAAAAGTGGATTTCTTATTTTCAAGTAGACCTAAGGCTTCTTTTCCATATCAAGGTCTAATATCTTTTCACTTCACTCACACAACAAAATAGATTTTCCTCATCCTTACGTCTCCTGTCTTCCTCCTCGCCATCATTCCGCCACCCTGCTGGCTTCTGTGTTTGAAGCAACAAAGACTTTGACACATACTTAAACTGCATGCCAAACACTGGATGCTTTTATGGAGGTTCTAAAACAAACACCCTCCCTGTCCAGAAGTACGTATTCCATTTGCTTTGTTGTTTCCTATTAATGCAGAAATTAGAGTTCATTATTAATGTTCCTCATTATGAAGCAGACCATTAGCGTGCACATGGTGTGCACACAAGAAGCCAATGAGCTCACACTGTTAAACACAGTGCTATAATTCATGGTTCCATGATTTCCGCGTTTCCAACTTTTATGTGGTTGACTGTAGCATTACTTTTCTGCAGTGGTGGAAGAAGCATCCAGATCCTTCCCTTAACTAAGCTATAAAATTACTTCATTACAAGCAAAAGTATTATCAGCAAGTACACATGCACCAGAATTGCCCCTTTAAACAAACAAAATGTGTAGGCTACATTATACTTCTGTGATATAATTACAGATGAATTACAGTGAATGTAATACTTTGTCTGGTGGATTGTATTTTTAAAATAATAATGCATCACAATTTACAAACCATCTTAAACTGTAAAGTGAAAATAGCAGCCAGAAAAATGTAGAGTAATAAAAAGAGCAATAAATGGAAACCCAAATAAAGTACCTTTTAAAATCGGACTTTAGTAGACAGCTTTTCTGATCCCTGCTTCAATCTTGAAAATGATTTGATTGAATGTATTTAAATATAAAGCTAAGTCATGTTGCCTATCTGACTAATACAAATGAGTCATCATCAAAGCATGTGCTAATGTTTTTTCTTCACACCAGAACTGGTTTCCACCAGCTTTTCATAAGATGCATTGCTTAGAAAAGTCCCTGTTCTTATTTCAGTGGCCAGTTAGTTACACAGTAACAATATTTACACTTCCAAATTGGGTTACACTATTTAAATGTAACACATGTCTTAACCCTTATTATATAAAAACATGTTTCTAAGATATCTTTTGCATTAGTATGTATGAAAGAAGTTCCAACAACATTTTACAGTGTAACATTGCTAATTGGAGGGGTATGGATGGATGGAGAGCTCAACAGAGAGCATGGTTTTGACACGAGGGTTTGTGTGTCCATTCGTAGAAACAGTCAACTTTGGATGACCTCAACAACATGACAAACGATCTCTCAGGTCAGGATGTGAGCAGATGTATCCTTTTGGAAATCTGAGTGTTTTAGATTTTTTGTGTTTCAAGAAGTTGCATTTTCCATCTTAATAGTATGCTCACACCAGGGAATTTTGTAAGGGTTAAAACATTTTTTTACTCCTGTGTTTCCTTAGAACAAAACCCTCTGACACACACACACACACACACATATAGGCGACCTTGGGTGTCTTGAAAGGTGCCTCTAAATAAAATGTATTATTATAGTTGTTTTCTTTCTTTTAGATTTTTTGATTACATTGAATCGTGTGTGTCTTCACATTGTTGGTTGAGTTTGTTGTTCTATACAACTCCTGCTATTCTTAAGAAAATATCCAAACCTAGAAAAGCATGCTAGAAAGTATGCTTGAAAACCTTAATCACTCTGTGGGTGTAAATAACAGGGAGAGAGGGAGCGAGGAGTTAGAGACCGGCGACATGTAAAAGTCAGAGACCTCCAACCTTGTCTTGTGTTTTGAAGCTGAGCTTTATTAGGTCTCTGGTGAAACATTTATGTGGCTTTAAATCAGTGAGTGCTGCTGTTTCAATAAAGCTAACTTCCCCACTCCTCATGAAATACAGGGCTGCACTCAACAAGAAGCTCAAACATCTATCAGAGTGAACGGTGGGCAATAGGTGGCCCCAAGGTTCTGCATACTGCTTCCTCAGTTACCATTTCCAAACATTCAGGGGGTCACCAACGCAGCTGTAATGAGACTGCTTTCAGCTCTACTGGTGGTTAATGTGGTACTGCAGCTGTCCATGTTATCAAGAAGTAAAAAATCATGGTAGTTGTAACGGAAATGCCAGCAGATGAAAAAGCTGTTATATCATCTTCTGATTTTGGCCACAACCTGAAACAGGTTTATCTTACAATAAAGTTGTTCTACAGTGTTTATACTGTATACAGTATAGACCCAAGTCTTCACACCAGCTTTTGCCATCCTTTAAAAAAAGAAATGCTTACATGGTCATTTATTAGACATCTCCAAAGCTGCTCAGCTTGGATTTGGGGGTGGAAAGGAGACCAGCTGAGGTGGAGCTGAGGGACCGTGGGGGTTGGTAGGGGGAGATGAGGTCAGTGAGATAGGAGGGTGCTAGGTGGTGGAGGGCTTTGTAAGTGAGGACCAGGAGTTTGTAGTTGATTCGGAGGGAGACAGGTAGCCAGTGGAGTTCTTTGAGGACTGGGGTGATGTGGTGCCAAGATTTGGTGTGTGTGAGGAGTCGGGCGGCGGAGTTCTGGACCAGTTGGAGTCTGTTGATGGAGCTTGCGGTGATGCCATATAGAAGGGAGTTACAGTAATTGAGGCGGGAGGAAATGAAGGCATGAATCAGTCTTTCAGCTGCTGGGCGGGTGAGAGAAGTCTCATTTTTGCAATATTGTGGAGGTGGAAAAAGAAAGTTTTGACAATATGGCAGATATAGGGCTCAAGGTTGAGGGTGGGGTCGAAGATCATGCCAAGGTTGCGTGCCTGAGGAGTGGGGGAAACAGTGGTGCCGTCAATGGTGAGTGTCAGGTTAGAGGTTTTACTGAGTGTAGATTTGGAGCCAATGAGGAGGAGTTCAGTTTTGTTGCTGTTAAGTTTGAGGAAGTTGTGTTGCATCCAGTTTTTTATTGCTGTGAGACATGATTCGGTGTGGGAGAGAGGTGGGTTATGGGGGGATTTGGTGCTGAGGTAGATCTGAGTGTCGTCGGCATAGCAGTGGAAGTCCAGGTTGAAGTGGCGGAGTATCTGACTGAGGGGGAGGATGTAGATTTTGAAGAGGAGGGGGCCGAGTACTGAACCTTGGGGGACGCCTTGGGTGACTGGCGCTGTGGCAGAGGAGTGGTTGTGATGGGAAATGAAGTGGGATCTGTCAGACAGGTAGGACTGGAGCCACTTGAGTGCAGTACCCTTGATACCAATGTCCTTGAGTCTGGAGAGCAGGATGTTATGGCTCACGGTATCAAAGGCTGCACTCAGGTCAAGGAGGATTAGGATGTTGAGTGAACCGATATCAGCAGAGGTGAGGAGGTTGTTGAGGACTTTGAGTGGTGCCATTTCTGTGCTGTGGAGGGGGCGAAAACCAGACTGGAGGGGTTTAAAAAAGTGATTGGCATGGAGGTGGGAATAGAGTTGTTTGGCGACAATGCGTTCCAATGTTTTTGACATTGAGATTGGGTGGTAGTTGTTGAGAGAGGAGGGATCCAGACCGGGTTTTTTGAGGATTGGGGTGATCGCCGCTGTTTTGAAGGCAGAGGGGACGGTTCCATGGGACAGCAAGGAGTTGAAGAGGTGAGTGAGGTAGGGGCAGAGGACAGGGAGGCAGGACTTCAGTAGTGGAGTTGGAAGAGGGTCAAGGGAGCAGGTGTGGGTTTGGAGGAGCTGATCAGTTGGAGGAGCTCAGGAGGGGTAACCAGGTTGAACTGGGAGAGGCGGCAGTGGGGAGGGGGGATTAGGAGATCCAGGGAGATTGGGGAAAGAGGCACAGTGGTGGAATCTGGGGTAGGTGCTTCTGGGTGGGGTACAGGGGATAGTGAGCTATTAATGTTGTTGATTTTGTCTGTGAAAAACTGGAGGAATGAGTCGCATAAAGCAGGAGTAGATGTAATGAAGCTGTTGGCACAGGGCTAGAGGAGATTTTTGACTGTGGAGAAGAGGGTTCTGGGGTTCCGGAAGGGGCCATTGAAGATGGTCGAGAGGTAAGCAGACTTGGCAGCGGTGAGGGAATCTTTGTAGGCGGTGAGGTGGAGTTTGTAGGCTTCTTGGTGGACTGTAAGGGAGGTTTCTTTGGCGAGATGTTCAAGTTTGCGGCCAGTCTGTTTCATTTTGCGGAGTGTGGGTGTGAACCAGGGTGAGGAGGTGTCGAAAGAGACAGTTTTCCTTTTGAGGGGGCTAGAGTGTTGTGGGAGGTAGACAGGAGTTTAGGAGGTTCGTAATATCGTCGCATGAGGTGATGGTTGTGTCTAGGTGGAGAGTAGAGGATAGCAGGCCAGAGAGATGGTGGAGATCGATGGCATGTAAATTACAGAAGGTGATTTCTCTGAGGGGGCGAGGGTGGGGGAAGCAATGGTAAATTGTATGAGCTTGTGGTCTGAGAGGGGAAAGGGGCATGGGTCTCTACCCATGCCCCTTTCCAGATGGTTGTAATGGATTGTCCGTGCTGGAAGTAATCAAACCTACGGCGAGTGCTACATTGCTAAGTTGCAGAAGCTGTGAAGTTGAAAATGTGAGCATAATTAACGATGTAGCAGCTAGCGTTAGCCACCAGCCAGCCGGCTGAGTGAGGGCAGCCAGTAAATCCCAGCCATGGAGTTAGTCACAGCAGAAAAAGGTTGAACAGTTGGAATGAAAGACAGTTGAAATGAAAGACAGGTCAACACCTGTAGTAGTTTACTCTTCATTTGTAAAATATGACGCTCTGCTGACAGCACACTTGTCGCTGTTTGTGATATTGTTGGTCATATTCTGCAAACCCCTACCCTTTTATGTGAACCGGTTTGTGGGATCGCAGTTGTTAGGGTTAGTGAAGCCAGATAACAGAAAGGTATCCTGGGTATGTTGAACTTGCTTCGTAGTACAGGGTTCGGATTTGGTTCGTTTGGAAAAATGTGAACACAGCAATCTCCCCCTGGCAAAACAAGTGGGCCGAGATGGCCTAGACAGGGTAGTCTTGGCTCTCTTTCACTCAAACTCTGAAGAGACATTTCATGCTATTCTAAAATTATTTCAATTAGTAGGTGTCTTCAAAATGCATCCAGAGCTCCAAGAAAGACTTTGGACATTTTGAAGCAAAACTTGCAACACAGTTTCTCCTTGATGATAAAAACAATATATTCTTATAGATACTCCAATACTTCTTGCAGTATTCCTCAAATGTATTTTGTACTGCTCTATGCCGGGATTGAACTTGCTCTAGTTTCAGGTAATTGAGCTGTTGTGTCACTAACCAACATTGAGCACCCATCTTTGTAATAATACCTTAATACTAAATATGCTTCTATCCAGGGCAAGATAGAATAAATCAAATCAAATCAAATGTATTTATATAGCTCAATATCACAAATTACACATTTGTCTCAGTGTGCTTTACAGACTGTATAGGATACGACACCCTCTGTCCTTAGACCCTCGCATCGCGCAAGGAAAAACCTCCTAAAAGAAACTCCACAATTAAAGGTGGAAAAATGGAAGAAACCTCAGGGAGAGCAACTGAGGAGGGATCCCTCTCCCAGGACGGACAGACGTGCAATAGATGTTGTGTGTACAGGATAAAAAACATAGTAAAAATACAACATCCATTTGACAGAAATTATCAAAAAAGAGAAAGTATGGATGAATCCAGGATAATATCAAAAAGGCTTCCCGGTGTCCGGCAGGACCAGGGCAGCAGGCGCAGCCACAATTCCTGATCCTGACGTAAACTTTATCAGTGGCAACCTGCCACATGAGAGACACAGAAACTCTGGGGAAGATGCCCCGGATGCTGTGTTAGTAACATACATTTACATAAATGCATACAGATAGAGAGGGAGAAGAGGGGAGAGGGAAGGGAGGAGAGAGGAAGAGAAGGAGGAGAGCAGGGAGGTGTCCCCCGGCAGTCTAAGCCTATAGCAGCATAACTAGGGGCTGATCTAAGGCAAGCCTGAGGCAGCCCTAACTGCTTTATCAAAAAGGAAAGTCTTTAGCCTACTCTTAAATGTGGAGAGTGTGTCTGCCTCCCGAACACAAACTGGAAGCTGGTTCCACTGGAGAGGAGCTTGATAGCTGAAGGCTCTGGCTCCCATTGTGCTCTTAGAGATTATAGGAACTACAAGTAACCCTGCATTCTGGGAGCGCTATGCTCTAGTTGGTTTATAAAGGTACTATGAGATCTTTAAGATATGCCATTAATCTGACTATTAATTGCTTTGTAAGTCAGGAGAAGGATTTTGAATTCTATTCTCTATTTTACTGGGAGCCAGTGCAGATCAGCTAATACAGGAGTAATATGATTCCGTTTCCTAGTTCTTGTCAATACACGTGCCGCTGCATTTTGGATCAACTGAAGAGTCTTAAGCGACTTTTTGGGACAACCTGATAACAATGAGTTGCAGTAATCCAGCCTTGAAGTAACAAATGCATGAACTAGTTTTCTGCATCATTTTGAGACAGGATGTGTCTTATTTTTGTAACGTTACGTAGATGAAAGAAGACAGTTCTTGAGATTTGTTTCATGTCGGAGTTAAAAGACAGATCCTGATCAAAGATAACGTCAAGATTCCTTATGGTGGTGCTGGAGGCCAAATTAATGCCATCCAAAGCTTCTATATCATTAGAAAATGCGTTTCGGAAGCGTTTAGGGCCAAGTATAATAACTTCAGTTTTGTCTGTGTTTAACATCAAAAGGTTGCTAGACATCCAAGTTTTTATGTCCTTAAGGCACGCTTGAAGTTTAGCTAATTGATTGGTTTCATCTGTTTTAATTGATATATATAATTGGGTATCATCTGCATAACAATGAAAGTTTATAGAGTGGTTCCTTATAATATTGCCCAAAGGAAGCATATATAAGGTGAATAGAATCGGTCCAAGTACAGAACCCTGCGGAACTCCAAGACTGACTTTGGTTGTCATGGAGGATTTATCGTTAACACATACAAATTGAGATCGCTCAGATAAATAGGACTTGAACCAGCTTAGTGCGGTTCCTTTAATGCCAACACAATGTTCCAGTCTCTGTAGTAGAATGTCATGATCAACAGTGTTGAAAGCAGCACTGAGGTCTAACAAGACAAGAACAGAGATAAGTCCTTTGTCTGATGCCAATAGAAGGTCATTGGTAACTTTCACCAGTGCCGTCTCTGTGCTATGATGAACTCTAAATCCAGATTGAAAAACCTCAAATCAACTATTATTATGTAAAAAATCACACAACTGTTTTGCGACTGCTTTCTCAAGGATCTTAGCGAGAAAGGGTAGGTTAGATATCGGCCTATAGTTGGCTAAAACTTCTGGATTTTTAAGAAGTGGTTTTATTACAGCTACTTTAAAGGATTGTGGTACGTAACCAGATAATAGAGACAGGTTGATCATATTTAATAACGAGGTGTTAATTAAGGGTAAAACTTCTTTAAACAGTTTAATTGGAATCGGGTCTAAAAGACAGGTTGATGGCTTAGATGATGAGATTGTTGAAGTTAGTTGGTTAAGGTTGATTGGAGTAAAACAGTCTAGATATATTTCAGGAGTTACAGATGTTTTTAAAATTCCGGCAGTTGAAGTTAAGTCATTACCAATTGAGGTCAGGAGGAGATTAATTTTGTCTCTAATAATTATAATTTTATCGTTAAAGAAGCTCATGAAGTCGTCACTACTGAGAGATATAGGAATAGAAGGCTCTGTAGAGCTGTGGCTCTCTGTCAGCCTGGCTACAGTGCTGAAAAGAAACCTGGGGTTGTTCTTATTTTCTTCTATTAAGGAAGAGTAATAAGCTGCTCTGGCATTACGGAGAGCCTTCTTATACGTTTTAAGATCTTCTAACCAGACTAAACGAGATTCTTCCAATTTAGTGGAACGCCATTTACTTTCAAGATTTCTCGACTTTTGTTTTAGTTTGAGGATTTGTAAATTAAGCCATGGAGCTTTCTTTTTCTGTTTTATGATCTTCTTCTTTAGAGGAGCGACAGAGTCGAGTGTTATTCGCAGTGAGGCTGCAGCGCTATCAACAAGATGATTAATTTGGGAGGGACTAAAGTTAGCATTGGAGTCCTCCATTATATTGATATTGAATCCTGGTATTGAATCAAGTGCTGATGGAATCACTTCCTTAAATTTAGTCACAGCACTTTCAGATAAAGGATATTTTGCCTACTGGCTTGTAGTCCAGTAACAGGACTTCAAAAGTTATTAAAAAATGGTCTGATAAAAGAGGATTATGTGGACACACTGATAAACTTTCAATTTCAACACCATATCCCAGAACAAGGTCCAGAGTGTGGTTTAAACAGTGAGTTGGTTCATGTACATTTTGACTGAACCCAATTGAATCTAATATTGAGATAAATGCATTATTAAGGCTATCACTATCAACATCCACATGAATTTTAAAGTCACCTACAATAATTACTTTATCTGTTTTAAGGACTAAATTTGATAAAAATTCTGAGAATTCAGATAGAAATTCAGAATACGGACCAGGAGGGCGGTACACAGTAACAAATAAAACTGGCTTTATTGTTTTCCATGTTGGGTTTGAGAGCGTAAGAACAAGATTTCAAGAGTTATAGTTTAGTTTAGGCTTAGGATTGATCAAGAGGTTTGAGTCAAATATGGCCGCAACTCCACCTCCTCGGCCAGTACCTCGAGGAATGTGAGTATTAATATGACCAGGTGGAGTGGATTAATTTAGACTGATATTCTTCATGTTCAGTGAGACAAAATAAATCAATCTTATTATCTGATATTAAATCATTTACCAATCCAGCTTCGTTGATAAAGATCTGATGTTTAAGAGCCCACATTTAATTTTTCGATTTAGTTGCACTTTTGCAGCGGTGGTGTTTATTTTAATTAGGTTTTCATGTATAACTCCTCTTCTGTTAACCATAGACTTGATTAGTTTCAGTGGTCGTGGGGCAGACACAGTCACTATGGGGATTTGAGTGGGTGACTGCCCGGAAAGAATCACAGAGAAGTGTGTACAATGGGGTGCTGTATTTATCCAGAGAGGAGGGGGGACAGGGCCTAGTCCACCTGGCCAGCCGAACAGCCACTTTTAGACTCCAGTTCTTACAGAAATATCTTACCGGTCCGGCTGATTTGGTGTGGAGAGACGTGGCCAGCTGTATCCTCACGCGTGAGTAACCTGGGGCTGGATACTGCTCTGTTTTTAACTGATTCAAAAATTTTAAGGGTAAGTGAGCTGCCTCCATTTTATCAGGGTGTTCTTAAGTGTTTGGCCCTTTTTGACCATAAAAGGTGCCCAAAGTCTGACTCTCTGAACTGGTTGTTGATGGAGCCTCTAATTCACAGGGCCAGGCTGAACGATGCCCGGGCCCTGGGCTCTCTGCTGGGTCTAACCTCTATTCGGGTGGCTCAGAGGATACTGCAGCTCTGGAGCCAGAGGCTCTCTGTATTTGATGAGGAGGCTCCTCTCCTCTCCAGTCAGGGAAACACTGTTCCAGACCCAGCAGACCCATTTCCAGAAATCTACCTGAGCACAGGGCTGGGAGAATTGACTGGCCCCCTGCTCAAGGTAACTAACCCAGCAAAACTGTCGCTGCACAGAGCGGACAAAATAACTTTCTATGCGAACTGTGTAAAAAGCATCAACAGCAAAGGCCTGTGCAGCAGACCCTCCAATGTGTGGAGCAATAGACTAGGTGGAGGAAGCGGACCGGGCCCACAGTGGAGGATTTTATACAAACCTCTCCTCCAAAAGTGGACTGCTGACCTTCAGTGGAGGATTTTACATGGTGCTATCGCCTCAAATGACTTTATCTCGGTTATTAATCCTGCTGTTCTAAATTATTGTCCGTTTTGTAATCTACATGAGACTGTCTTTGACGTTTTCACGGGTTTCTTCTCTCTTTTAACATTGGTTTTTAGTCTCTCTGATGTTATCTTTACTGAGAGTGTCTTTATCATGGAAGAAAAAAAAATAACAAAGTAAAGCGGCAGCTCCTAAACTTCCTCTCAGGAGAAGCCAAAATGGCCATCTACATAAGTGGAAAGAACAGAGTAGAAAACAGAGAAGGGCAGGAGGCGAAAGCAGTGTGGCTGTGCAACATTAGAGCAAGACTCTGGCTCGAGTTCAGGTTTTTTAAACATATAGGAGACATAGATACTTTTAAACAAAGTTGGTGTTTTAAAAATATTATCTATTCCGTCAGTGACTTTGCACAAGTTTTTATTGGATAGTTTTTATTATTATTATTATTATTATTCTGTTAACCCTTTGAAACACAAGCCTATGCAAACCCCTTTCTGGGGCGTGGCATGGCATGGTGGCCCGTGGTGTTGTTTCTTGCACGGCTGGGTGTTTCTTTGCTGTGTTTCTGGGGATCGATTTATTTGGTATTCTGGCTGTTCATTGAATGTTTTGTTTTTGGTTGCGGGTGGCTTGTGAGGGCCAGGGTGTGATGGAGGTGGGGAGAGGACTGATGGTAATATATGGTAATGATATTGTTAGGGATAGTTATTTTGGCGGTGATTTGGACCGGGCGGTACATTTGACATTTGGGATCTTTGCTTGTCTCTGTGTCGCACTCGCACATAGCATGCATCATTCGGCCGGTGATGTGTGGTGTGTGTGGGTGGGGAGGGGTGGTGAGTGGAGATTTCAGATGTTTGGATTGTTTGGTTCGGATAGCTGCTGGGATAATTGTTTTTGATGGTGTTGTTGTTGTGGTGTGTCTTTTTTTTCATTTTTGTCGCAATTGGCGTACATGGGTCGTTTTTTGGGGGGGGGGGGTTGATGATTTGTGGTGATCGAGAACGGGATATTTAATGAATGATTGGAATATTGAATGAGTTGATTTCCGGGGGTGTGTGCTTTATGATTTTTGAATTGTGATGATCAAGGGTTAAATGTGTATATTTGTATTCTTTGTTTTAAGCACTTTATTTTAAAAATAATTTGTACAAAGGAAATGTGTATGTAAATAAATCTCTCTATAAATATAAATCTATAAATCTGTCAATTGTTCCAATCACATATAAGGTTATGTTGTTTGAAACATATATAACCAAATTTAAATCAATAGTATTTGTAAATCAACAGTTAATAATTGCCACCCTGCTGGCTGGGGAGATTTTCAGTTACTCTCCCATCACTGTTTCCGTCCTCCAGAGTTCCCAGGCCACCCGGCCCTGAAGCATTTTATACAATATAGATATTTAAGGAGGCTATTTTCCAACTTGTTATAATATCATATGACCACTGTATGTCCATGAAAGCCAACAGTATGTGCGTCTCCAAGGTCCACTTCCCTCTTACACGGCTGCAACATCTTGAAGTCAACACTCAGAACACTCATGTCTACTGGTTTGTCCTAAAAAAGGGAAAATCTACTTTGGATATTTCAGTTGATGTTATTCTTATGTGGTGCATATTCTTGAACATATTTTTGGTTATCAAATTATGACAAACTAATGGGCATACCACAAACCTGGGGCAGGATATACTAGTTGTCTTTTTCCCTGCATGGTGCCCAAATGCTGATTAAAGTGTATCGACAGCATCGACAGGAGAGGGGTCAAAGGTTATGGACAAGGGCATCTGTAACTCCTGAAATATATCTAGACTGTTTTACTCCAATCAATCTTAACCAACTAACTTCAACAATCTCATCGTCTAAGCCAGGGGTTCCCAAACTTTCTGTGGCCAAGGCACACCAAAGACCAAGCCAAAATCTCAAGGCACACCTGTGTTCATATCCGGGCAAAATGCCCTCTATAACACAGAGTATAACTGTTATCACTCTGTGAACATTTATTTAGCCTAGTTCTTGTAAGAAGCTATTCTCCTTCACACTAGCAGAGATCCTTTAATGTGTCACACTCTAATATTTCCCACCATGCGCAAATGGCTAAAACAGGTTCGCTTTGATAGATTTTTTTTTTTTTTAATGATTGTTTTATTTATATTTAGGCCAAAGCGAGCATACAAACTTACAGCCAGAGACCGAGCGGAGAAAAAGTAAGGAGAGAACTTAAGAAATCTGTGCCACGCACGGACCTCATCCAGCCAAGGCAACACCCCGCAGAGCAGTAAACCTAGAGAAACACTGAAGTAAATAAAAAAATCATTCATAACCTTGTGTACAGTTAAATGCAGTAGGCCTAATTGTTTCAAAATCCCACGGCACACCGGGATTTGTCTCACGGCACACCAGTGTGCTGCGGCACACCATTTGGGAACCACTGGTCTAAGCCATCAACCTATCTTTTAGACCCGATTCCAACTAAACTGTTTAAAGAAGTTTTACCCTTAATGAACACCTAGTTATTAAATATGATCAACCTGTCTCTATTATCTGGCTACGTACCACAATCTTTTAAAGTAGCTGTAACAAAAGCTCTTCTTAAAAAGCCTAGTCTTGATCCAGAGGTTTTAGCC
The DNA here is from genome assembly GCF_900634415.1 of Cottoperca gobio. Classification (NCBI taxonomy): domain Eukaryota; kingdom Metazoa; phylum Chordata; class Actinopteri; order Perciformes; family Bovichtidae; genus Cottoperca; species Cottoperca gobio. The sequence continues at coordinate 20,036,683 of NC_041378.1, read as the reverse complement.
AACTATAGACCGATATCTAACCTTCCCTTTCTCGCTAAGATCCTTGAGAAAGCAGTCGCAAAACAGTTGTGTGATTTTTTACATAATAATAGTTGATTTGAGGTTTTTCAATCTGGATTTAGAGTTCATCATAGCACAGAGACGGCACTGGTGAAAGTTATCAATGACCTTCTATTGGCATCAAATAAAGGACTTGTCTCTGTTTTTGTCTTGTTAGACCTCAGTGCTGCTTTCGACACTGTTGATTATGACATTCTACTACAGAGACTTGGACATTGTGTTGGCATAAAAGGAACCGCACTAAGCTGGTTCAAGTCCTATTTATCTGAGCGATCTCAATTTGTATGTGTTAACGATAAATCCTCCATGACAGCCAAAGTCACTCTTGGAGTTCCGCAGGGTTCTGTACATGGACCGATTCTATTCACCTTATATATGCTTCCTTTGGGCAATATTATAAGAAACCACACTATAAACTTTCATTGTTATGCGGATGATACCCAATTATATCTATCAATTAAACCAGACGAAACCAATCAATTGGCTAAACTTCAAGAATGCCTTAAGGACATAAAAACTTGGATGTCTAGCAACCTTTTGATGTTAAACACAGACAAAACTGAAGTTATTATACTTGGCCCTAAACGCCTTCGAAACACATTTTCTAATGACATAGAAGCTCTGGATGGCATTAATTTGGCCACAATCAGGATCTGTCTTTTAACTCCCACATAAAACAAATCTCAAGGACTGCCTTCTTTCATCTACGTAACTTTGCAAAAATAAGACACATCCTGTCTCAAAATGATGCAGAAAAACTAGTCCATGCATTTGTTACTTCAAGGCTGGATTACTGCAACTCATTGTTATCAGGTTGTCCCAAAAAGTCGCTTGAGACTCTTCAGTTGATCCAAAATGCAGCGGCACGTGTATTGAACTAGGAAACGGGATCATATTACTCCTGTATTAGCTGCTCTGCACTGGCTCCCGGTAAAATACAGAATAGAATTCAAAATCCTTCTCCTGACTTACAAAGCAATTAATGGTCAGGCTCCAGCATATCTTAAAGATCTCATAGTACCTTATAAACCAACTAAAGCATACACTCAGACAACAGACATAATCATGAACACCAAGAGAAGATGGAAATCTTTTTCTGGTATTAGTAAGTCAACCTCTGCATTCGAAAACTCAGATGAATTTGGAGCTTGCTTCAATGTTTACTGGCCTACAGTACTTAAACAAAAGGGCAGTTTTTAAACAAATTAGGACAACAAAAGAAAAAAAAGACACTATTCATGCTTGTTTAGCTTTTTTATACCAGAAAGAAAAAAGACATGGGACCACATCAGACAAGAAAACAATGCCCACAGCTTGTAATTATGTTTGAAATGTGGTAACTAGAATATTGAGATTTCCAATTATTTTCAAAGAAGACAAGAAATAAAACAGCCTTCAGGAGATATAAGTCTTTGCTTCACATGGTTCCACTTTACAGGCTTGAAGAGAAACAAACAAATTGCACCTCATTTGGTTGGGCTGAGTATTTTTAACTGCTTTTGGCTGGCAAAGCCGCAGCACAATCAATTGCATGCTCGAGAACAGAACTGACTCGGCAGAAAAAGCTATCACACACACACACACACACACACACACACACACACACACACACACACACACACACACACACACACACACAGTATCCAGTGGTTTTACATGAGAAAGTTGCAGCTCTTTCTGTTTGTGGCCTGGCTTGACTCTCCCTAACAAGACTGAGTCAGCGAGTCGCTGCAGCAGTAAAGTGACTGGCTGGACTGCGTAGATGCTGTGCCTCAGAGTGATACTGACCACCTCAACTCTAACTCAAGCTGGTTCAATTGACATGCCAGCCTAATGTACAGATGATAAGTCCTGAAAGCGTCTTCCAGTTGGTGCTCAGACATCCCGTCTGTGCTGTGAATAATTGATAACATTTGCAGCATTACACACAATACAAGATATTTGAAAGACAACTTTAGGGATTTATTGTGGCAATTTCACAAAGTTTAAAAATCTCTAAGAAACAGATACTCAAGGCAGCAAAGGCTGATATGTGGGTAAAGTTACAAAACACAAGATATTACATTTCCCAATGTGCAACTAGATACTTTAAGTACTAACTATTATGAGAAAACAGATGTTAACATGCCAAATAGTATAATGCCTCTTTAAGGTTCCTTCTGAAACAAAATACTTACTTAAAACTATAATATAAAAATATGAGCGATAATTAAATATTGATATAATAATGTCACACATTAAGGACAGTTTACTGTCATGATTACTACTCGTCTTGGTATAATGTGTCCTCAGTATCTGGAGGATGTCTGTCCAGTCGGACAAAATAACCTTGATAACCTATTACTCACAAGTAATAATAATAATACATTTTATTTATAAGCGCACTTTTCATTTGCGTAAACAAAACTCAAAGTGCTACAGAGTAAAAACGATGAGCAAAATATAAAAAAATAAAAAAATAAAAAAACATTTGATAGACAGACAAGACAACACTTAAAAATGGTAAAAGTCTAGCAAAATGCTCTGTTAAAAAGATGCGTTTTTAGGCCTGTTTTAAAAGCAACCACAGTCTGTGGCGTCCTCAGATGTTTAGGGAGAGCATTCCACAGTCTGGGAGCGGCAGAGCAGAAGGCGCGATCTCCCATGGTTTTGAGCTTGGTCCTGGGGGGAAGGAGGAGGTTAGCCTTTACAGAACGTAGGTTTCTTGTGGAGGTATGTGGGGTGAGCAGTTCTCTGAGATGAGAAGTATTGTCAGGGTGAAGGGTGGTTTACATTTAAATCCAAGGCATTCAAATGAGGATAGTACAGGCAGAGGCAAGGGAGACAGTTTCAGTTCTTTTCTGTGTATTATTGCTAAGCCGCCACCACGATTAGTGCTGCGAGCCTTGTGCATTAAAAAGATCTATTTTGACTCTGGATGAAATAGTGGATTTATGTAGGGTCCGGAGTAGACTGAAATCCACTCCACGTTTTCCGCTCTGCTCAATGTGTAGCGATCTTGCGGTGTTTCCCGTGCTATTAACACCGAGAGCGTCCGTCCTCTGATGATGCGGCAGATGTGCGACAGTGGTCCAGATGGAAGGAATGGTCGACACAGGTGTGCCAGGCCGGTGGTAAACAAACGTTCTACGGGAGCCTCTGTGAGTGTAACGAGGTCTGCGTAGGAGTCCAAGTTGTTTGATGACTGAGATGCACGTTGGAGTTGTGTAGTTGTTGAGACTCAGCAGTTGCGGGATGGGATACATGGACATCATGCCGGTTGCCACAGGGTTTAGTCTGGGGCTAGCTGTTAGTCATGGACAGAGATAGAGAACTGTTAGGCAAGGCAAGATGGTTATCCGTAGCATGGCAGGAGGAGAAGATGCAGGGAGAAGCAATCCGTTTCCAAGCAGCAGTTTAGCCGGCAAGCTAGTTGACGGCTAGCTGTGGAGGCAGTGGTCCTAGCCAACAAGGGCTAATCGCACCGGGACAGCTGAAGGGCTGTCCGGGGATACCTCACAGTAGCGGTGGTGAAACAGTGGTGGACGTATTGTGGCCCACTGGCAACAGGAAGCTGACTGTAGGAGCTGACTGGCTCGTTGGAAGCCGACAGACTGCTAGCTAGCCAGCTAGCGTTAGTTATCTGGGAGCTGTCGATAGCAGTAGAAAGTGCCAGCAACAGGTAACAGTGGTTATCCAAACATGGTTTGTAATTCAGTAGAAATGCAGTCAGCAGAAGATATAAGTTAGATGTTTAAAGGTAATATCTAACAACAACAGACTTAAATTAGAACTAGCAGGAGGAGAAGCAGCGAACAAGCAGCGCCAGCGTCCTCTCTCTCTCTCTCCAAGTCCCTGGCTGAGCGTCGCTACTGTTGGAGTTCACCCAGGTGGACGAGAGGGTCGCCTCCCTATGCCTTCTCGTTATGGGGGGGAAAACTCTGACTGTTGTTTGCGCCTATGCCCCAAACAGCAGTTTGGAGTATTCAGCCTTCTTGGAGACCCTGAATGGAGCCCTGGAGGGGGCTCCAGTAGGGGACTCCATAGTCTTGCTGGGAGACTTCAACGCGCACATGGGAAACAATGGAGATACCTGGAGAGTGGAGTGTGAAGCGATGGGGATGAGAATCAGCACCTCAAAATCGGAGGCCATGGCTCTCAGCAGGAAACCAGTGGATTGTCTACTCCGGGTAGGGAATGAGCCCTTACCTCAAGTGAAGGAGTTCAAGTACCTCAGGGTTTTGTTCGCGAGTGAGGGGAGATTGGCAGGAGAATTGGAGCAGCGGGGGCGGTACTGCATTCGCTTTACCTTCACCGTTGTGACAAAAAGAGAGCTGAGCCATAAGGTAAAGTCATCGATCTACCGGTCGATCTTCGTTCCTACCCTCACCTATGGTCATGAAGGCTGGGTCAAGACCAAAAGAACGAGATCGCAGGTGCAAGCGGCCGAAATGGGTTTTCTCAGACGGGTGGCTGGCATCTCTCTTAGAGATAGGGTGCAATCCGTGAGAGACTCGGAGTAGAGCCGCTGCTCTCTTTTTTCAACACAACATAATTTCTGTCAAATGTTGTATTTGTACTATGTTTATCCCGTATACACGACCTCTATTGCACGTCTGTTCGTCCTGGGAGAGGGATCCCTCCTCAGTTGCTCTCCCTGAGGTTTCTTCCATTTTTCCCCCTTTAATTATAGGGTTTCTTTTAGGAAGTTTTTCCTTGTGCGATGCGAGGGTCTAAGGACAGAGGGTGTCGTACCTTGTACAGTCTGTATAGGACACTGAGACAAATGTATAATTTGTGATATTGGGCTATACAAATAATTTTGATTTGATTTGAATTTGAAGTAATTGTGTAAATGTACTGAGATACTTTCCACCTTCACAGTGAGTGTTTTTTTCACAATCTCCAAAATATACATCCTGTAATTAAAGGCTGCAGATTTAACATCCAGCTTCTTCCAGCTGTGGAAGGATGTGGCCAGACGTGCGGAGTAATGTCATGTAGTCAGTCAAACTGGATTCACAAATATTTTGATGAAAAGAAAAAATCTAAAAAGATTTAAAAGAAAAACAATGGCTGGCTCTCTCACTCACACACACACTCACACTCACACTCACACACACACACACACACACACACACACACACACACACACACACACACACACACACACAGATCAAGAGAGGGTCAAGAGGAGGGATTAGGGTCAAACATGGCTGGACGGGGGAGGCCGGGCAGGAGGCACTGGGGTCTCATGAGTCAGGGGGAACACTGGGGTCTCGATGGGAGTCTGGGGTCTGCCGAGGCCCGGCAGCAGGATGTACAGGGGAGGACCCAAATTGCCCGACGAAAGGGTTAACAAAAAGAGAGCTTTATTAATAAAATCTTAAAAATACAAAACAAGGTAAAAAGTAAAACTGAAAGAACAAACTTGGGAAAACAAGAGGAAGCATGAGGAGCCGTAGGACAAAACACACCAGGTAACATCAATGACGAACTGACAGGAACAATGGGACAGACAGGTGTATATACACACAGACACTAATCAAGGGAACGAGACACAGCTGGAGGAGAAAGGCAAAGACACAAGGGCAGGGTGAATGGACACAGGAGGATCTAATCAACAATCACAGAAGGAGGGAAAAACACAAGTACAGGAAGACATGACACATGTGAACTCTTCAAAATAAAACAGGAAGTAGAAAACCAAGATCATGACAACATATTGACTGTTCAGCCAGCAGGCAGGTGATTGATTATCAGAAAATATATTTAGCCATATTCTGGTGTAACCTCCCTTCAGTGCTATACATATGGACAGGGCAGAATAAGTGGATAATGCTTCAGGAGTGGATTGAAAATCTATTTTAAGATTTTTCCATACACTTTATCTGGGAAAATCATGAAAATCATTAGAATAAATTGTAAATCCCATGTATTATGACTTGTTTATGATTTATAACTCATAGCTTGGGATGTGTGGTGCATAGTTCAAGTCGTGAGCGTTCTTGATTTAGCTTTGAAAATATGTATGACTGTGAATTTATCCATGAAACCCTAAATTAGCATTTTAGATGCAAATATTGCCACCAAAATCATACATTAAGAAGTCATTGCATTATTTGCTCATAATTCTCATTATATTAAAGTCAAGTATTACATTATGAGTTACATTTTAAATAACATGATATGCAGTTATATGCAGAAAATTCTACCTGGGGCTGGAAAAGGCTGGTCTGAACGATAAATCATAAAATCTGAAGAGCAAGACCTTGAACAGTAGATCAAGGTCTACTACATGAGTCCCACAGCAGCAAAATCTGTGAAACTGTGCACTGTGCTGAGTTTGGTCTAGATCTCCCAGGCCCAGCGAACACAGATCCTGTAAGACTTCCAGACCCACACAGATCCACAGGTCACCAACACAGGTGCAGAGTATGAAGAAGGAGGCCGGGGAAAAGAGAAGCTGCATTCTGGATTTCAATCCCAAGAGCAGAACCAACTGATATCTGGAATGATAGGATGCTTCTGCATAAAAACGCAGTTCTAACATGACTGTGGTATGAAATATATACAATTATATGAGTCATAAAATAGCTGCCGTGTTGTGCTCTGACCTCCACTCGCTCAGGAATGTGTGCAACAGAGAGGGCAGCGTGTGGAGTCGATGGAAACCTCAGAAACACTCAGCTGAACACACAGTGGAGCAAAGTCGGCTGTGATATATAAGTTTACATAGTAAACAAACTCCTCACCATGTCCCGGTCACACTGATCTCCGCCATTATTTCAACATTTCTGGAAACATAAGTGCAAGGTTTAATAAACAGCAATGAGTGAAGTGACGTTTTACATTCTACCAAAGCAACAATCAACGTAACCCACATTTTAGCTGAAAAACAAGATAAACCACTGCTGTTTTTTAAATGTCTGACTATGAGCAGTGTCACACACACTGATTATACTGTATCACACAGTGTCTGGTGAAAGCGGGAGGGCAGTAAATGTTGCTTACTGTGTCGTGTGAGAGACTGGGAGGTAATTGCTGGGAGGACAGAAAAGTGTGCTCGGGCTGCAGGAAATTTTGAACAAACATAGCAGTGCTTTCTAATCCCTCAGTGCACTGGACGCATTACCATGGCTTATGTAATGGTACAGCGAGGTCCTAACTGTCAGACTAAGACCTTGTTCTCCCAGAACTGATATCACAAATAGACCTCTTGCCTTCAGAAAATGTGTCTATATATATAAGATGGTGAAAATCACAGAAACATTTGTGTCAGGTCAGGTCCAGAGTGTATAACTTGTCCCTTCCGTAAAAGAAGAAGTCTTTAGTTTTTCCCCAGAAATACTTTCAATATGTGGCGATTTAAATTCTGATTGGTATCAAATCACTTGGAATCACTTGTCACTTGTTACAAGACTTGTAAGACAGTTACACAAATGATCTAAGACCCTCTATAGCAGGGGTCGGGAACCTATGGCTCGCAAGCCATATTTGGCTCTTTCGATTGAAATGAAACGAGGTTAGTTCATGTTCATATTGAGCCAGACTGAAATGAAACGAGGTTAGTTCATGCAGGACACGGAAGTCATACGCCTCAGCTGATTGAATCATTGTTTCTAATAATATGTAATAGGAATGCTTCATGTCTACATGCTAGTGTGACATGGCTATGATATCCTTTTACACTCTGATGACTAAATGCCTGCAATGATTATCAGGACACTCCTGACAATCACTTTCATTCTGCTTGATAATAATAACAATAATAATTATTATTATTATTATTATTATTATTATTATTATTATTATAATAACGTTATTTATATAGCAAGACTACCTTAAAGATTGACTATGATATTTTAAATAATGTTCTCCAGCTCACTAATGATGTTTTGTAACAGCCATGATTGAGTTTGAAGATATCAGCAGTGAGCTCAGAAGAAATGCTATGAGATGCAAAACAAAAAAATCATATGAACGTTGGGTTTCAGCTAAAGAAATGACATTTTATTGATCAAATCAAATCAAATTAAATCAAACTTATTTATATAGCCCAATATCACAAATGACACATTTGCTTTACAGACTGTACAGGATACAACACCCTCTGTCCTTAGACCCTCGCACCGCACAAGGAAAAACTCCCTAAAAGAAAGCCCACAATTAAAGGGGGAAATGTTAGAAACCTCAGGGAGAGACTGAGTAGGGATCCCTCTCCCAGGACGGACAGATTGTAATAGATGACGTGTGTGCAGGATAAACAACATAGTAAAAATACAACATAGACAATCCATGTGACAGAAATTATGTTCTGATCGTATATGAAAAAGATGCATCCAGGAGGATGTCAAAAAGCTTCCTGGTGCCTTCAAAAATAATTGTAAAATATTAATATTAATGTGGGCGTCAGACAGAAGATGTTTCTGGAAATACCTCTAACTCCAACATTTAGAGAAGAAAGTATTCTTTGTGATAAAGTGTTTTGTTTATTTGTCGAAGGGCCTCATAATGTAAACTCACAGTGTGCAGAGCTCCTCTCAGTCTGATTAGTTAGCAGGATGAAAAGTCTTTGCAGTGGACACACTGAGCTATTTGTATGTGGATGGGGAATGTGGATGTAATCACGTAACAGAGGAAACATACATATGCACTCAAAGACCTCAGCTCCGCTCTGCTGGAGTGTGTCCAGTGCACAACAGGAAGGACTCCCTCTGTGTTGAGCTAATGCAGTGGGAGCCAGGCTGTTTATGACTAAACTACTTTCTTGGTTTTGGAAACTAGATTTAGAATTCCTGCCATAAGTTTGTTTAATGTTGTATTCTTGACATTTGGATACAGAGCATATGTGTGCATTCCTGTGAATGTATACTACATGAACATACAGTATCAGAAACAGAGGAAAACGTTGCCTTCTTGGCTCATGGAAAAATTGAGGATTTGAATTTAAGCAACCTTTTTAATCATCACACATATAAATAGCATAACACACAGTGTAATTCAGACTCTGCATTTAACCCATTCTAGTATGAGCAGCAGTGGAGCAGTGTGGGGGTCTTGTGCCTTGCTCAAGTATATTGTAAAACAATAGTCAGGTATATGAACCAAGAAACAAGTTTGTCTAGCTGAAATCATTGCTGGCCTTTACTGTTCCAAAGGAAATGATGGAGGAAAAGTGTAGCAAACCTTTACTATAGAGCAGGGATCGGGAACCTTTTTGGCCATAAAAGCCAAATATTTTTAAATGTATTTCCTTGAGAGCCATATATTTAATAAAATTGAGTTTTAAGTATATCACGTCTCCGAGTACTAAAAGCGGTATCAGTGTTTCTCCGCGCCCCCCTCTGATTTGTATTTATTTAACATTCACAATTCACTTTTCACATTGAACAGGTGCTCTTTTATTAAATAAACTAAACGTTTATGTTATTTATCTAATTTATGTGCACGTTTCTGTGTCTACTGCACGGGTGTCAAACTCAAGGCCACAGTTATATCCGGCCTGCGAGAAAATATAATTTCTCTATCATAACTGGCCCGCCGGTTTTGGTAATTAAATCAATGCATGGCACAACCACGGGAAAATACATATTTGAGGAAGTATCTGACGGGACTGACGACGGATTAGTGCAGGATGCGGGAGAAGATGCAGCGGGAGAACTGTGCAGGTGAGCTGACGGTGTATCACTGCATCACACACCAGGAAGCGCTGTGTTGTAAAGCTCTGGAGATGGAACATGTAACAAGCACCGTAACACAGACAGGAAACTTTATAAGAGTCAATGTAAGTCTTTTCCTGAGGAGATACATTCTGAACATGGCGGTGCGATGGCTGAGTGGAAGGAAAGTGCTGAATAGATTTTTCGAGTTGCGTGAGGAAATCAAAGGGAAACACACCACAGATCTCTGGGACGATGTGAGCTGGCCTGTTTGTGCGACATAACGAAGCATCTCACTGTTAAACCTGCAGCTTCAGGGCCGTGTGATCACGGACATGTATGATGCAGTGAGAGCGTTCCAAGCTGAGCTGCCTGTGGGAGACTCTGATGCAGAAGGAAACTATGGTCACTACGTGTTTCCAAACACTGACGAACCATCTCCACCGCTGTGTTCCGACTGCGCATGAACTGTTCAACAATTCGTTTGCAGTTGACATGGAAACAGCACATGTGAACACCCAAATGGAGCTGATTGACCTCCAGTGTAATGCCACACTCAAGGCAAAGTATGACTCTGTGGGCGCTGCACAGTTTCCAAGCTCCCCGAAACGATGCCTTAATTTTGGCCCTCTCTGTGATTGAGTTTGACACCCCTGCACTTTAATTAAATAAACTAAATGCTTATGTTATTTATCTAATTTATGTGCACGTTTCAGTTGCTTTGCGTATTTACATTCTCTCCACTGCTCTGCTTCGCGAAGGGTGGAGCTCCGCTTCCGAACCCACACACACATACAAACAAACACACGCGTGCGCACACACTTACAATCAGAGACAAGGGGAAAGTTTGCGAGGCGTGCGGGTGGCCGCAGGAGGAGTGGGGGCTACGACTGCTCCCCCTGCTTTCCGGGGAAGCCCAGCAGGCCGCCCATAGCCTGCCCCGCGGGCCTCCAGATACGGCTACGACCAGCTCCGGAGGGCGATCCTGGACCGGCTGGATTGGTGATAAAGCGCAGCCCTGGCGGAGGCCAACATTCACGGGAAAAGAGTCCGACTTACTGCCGAGTATCAGGACACAACTCTCGCTTTGGCCGTACAGGGATTGGATGGCCCTCAAAAGTGACCCTCTCACCCCATACTCCCGCAGCACCTCCCACAGTATCACCCGGGGGACCCGGTCATACGCCTTCTCCAGATCCACAAAACACATGTAGACCGGATGGGCGTACTCCCAGGCCCCCTCCAGGATCCTTGCAAGAGTAAAGAGTTGGTCTGTTGTTCCACCACCAGGACGGAATCCACATTGTTCCTCTTCAATCAGAGGTTCGACTACCGGCCGAACCCTCCTTTCCAGTACCTTGGAGTAGACTTTACCAGGGAGGCTGAGCAGTGTGATACCCCTGTAGTTGGCACACACACTCTGGTCCCCCTTTTTAAATAGGGGAACCACCACCCCGGTCTGCCAACCCCTAGGCACTGTCCCAGACTTCCACGCAATGTTGACGAGGCGTGTCAACCAAGACAGCCCCTCAACACCCAAAGCCTTCAGCATTTCTGGACGGATCTCATCAACCCCTGCGGCTTTGCCACTGTGGAGTTGTTTGACTACCTCAGTGACTTCCATCAGGGAAATTGACGATGATCCCCCATCAGCTTCCAGCTCTGCCTCAACCATAGAGGGCGTGTTAGTCGGATTCAGGAGTTCCTCAAAGTGCTCCTTCCAGCGGCCGATAACCTTCTCAGTTGAAGTCAGCAGGGTCCCACCCTTGCTGTACACAGCTTGGATGGTTCCTCGCTTCCCCCTCCTGAGGTGCCGGATGGTTTTCCAGAAGCACCTTGGTGCCGACCGAAAGTCCTTCTCCATAGCTTCTCCGAACTTCTCCCACACCCGCTGCTTTGCCTCTGACACGGCAGAAACTGCCGCCCTTCTAGTCCTTCTAGTCCCTGCAACTGTTTCCGGAGTCCTCCCGGATAACATAACCCGGAAGGACTCCTTCTTCAGTCGGACGGCTTCCCTGACCACCGGGGTCCACCACGGTGTTCGAGGGTTACCGCCCCTTGAGGCACCTAAGACCTTGAGACCACAGCTCATCACCGCAGCTTCAGCAATAGAGGTTTTGAACATCGCCCACTCAGGTTCAATGCCCCCAACCTCCACAGGGATGGCTGAAAAGCTCCGCCGGAGGTGTGAGTTAAAGATCTCCCTAACCTCCAGTTTGCTTTGTTTTCTCCTCCACAGGACCCAGCCTACGCTTCTGGTCGCCCGGCACCGCAGAGGGCTCCTCAAATGCCAGGGCTGGGGTGCTGGCGGTGTGGCAAGCTCGGCCACGCCCGGCGGGACTGTCCAGTCATGGAGGTGGGGCAGTTGGTCCGGATTGTGGCACCGCCAGACTCCTCCCCCGGTCTGGAAGGGATGTACCGTGTACCGATATGTATACAGGGGGGTATTCGCCAAGCTCTGTGGGACTCGGGATGTACGCAGACCATGATCCACCAGCGCTTGGTTCGGCCCGGGGCGTTGCTGTAGGCGTCGTGGGTGAAGGTGAGGTGTGTGCATGGGGATATTCACGAGTACCCTGTGGTGACTCTTGTAATTTCATTTAAGGGAAAAAAGCATAGAGTTAAGGTTGGAGTTAGTACTCGCCTCATGCAACTCCTGATACTGGGAACAAATTGGCCGGGGTTTGACAAGATAGATCTCCCTTTGAGCTGTTGTTTGGCAGGAAGACACGGGGTGTTTTGGACCTGGTTAAAGAAAACTGAGAGGAGGGTCCTAACACAAGTAAGAATGAAGTTCAGTACGTCCTGGACCTGAGAGTGAAATTCCATTCACTGGGACAGTTATCACGTGAGAATTTACTCCAGGCCCAGGAACATCAGCAGCGGCTGTATAACAGAGGGTCGAGGGTCATCCTTATCCTTGACTGTGGAAAAGAGTCTCCACAGTGTCATTTGAAAGAAGAATTTGGGATAACTTATCTTTAGCAGCTTTTCCCCAAATGATATTTTCCATCTTCAACGCAGCTGGTTTTACGAGTGTTTCACCAATGGTGTGTGGTTTGCCCTGCTTTGCGATCAGGTATGCAACTTCATACGATGCTGTGAGGATCGGTTTGTCGATGGGTACAAAAGAAATATATACTTCAAATATACTTGATAACGGATGGAGTGGGTTGAACTTGATGTTGTCTGTTATGTCGGCCTTCCCTGGCCATGCACCTTTACCGGCTAGCGTGATGAACTGAATTGCATTATCGACAGTTGCATGGAATAAGGAAAACAGCACGAGTGGAATGAGGCTATTAATGCTTGGAGCGCAATCGTCATGGAATGCTGACAAGTCTATTATCAGACAAAAAGGGTGGGCTCTCATAAGTCTCATAAGGCCCGATCAATATCCACTTTATCTGATTCTTTGTCAACAGATTAGAGGTATTACAGACGTGTGATACATTTGGAAGAAAATTTAAGACAGCAAGAAAACCTTGAACCAAACCAGCAATTAAATAGTTAACAAAACAACGATTTGGATGCTTCTTCAAAGCTTTGCAAAGCTCTGAGACGATGACAGATATAGATGGTTTATTCACTTCTTCACTTCACAAGTGGACACGCAGACCTGGGGTGGCACTGCTCCACTCCTCAGTTTCTTTTTTGAGGTGAGGAGACTGTCCGGGCTAAGATAGTCACAGTTTTTGGGCAGAGGCTCACTGTGTGAGTTAGAGACTAGCACATGATACAAGATAGGGACTGATGCCATGTGAAATATCTGCTTATGGGAGCCAAATCAACAATGGACCAGTCCTATCTTTGATTTAATTTTTGGATGTATAATGTTTCCTTAGCCAAGAAAGATTTGTGGAACTCGTAAAAAAGAGTGCCCCCCTAAGATATCGGCAGGTCAGATATGATAGCTAAATATGTGTTCAAATCTACGTTCAGGATTAACTTCACATATGACGTCTCTGTAGACAGCAGTTGAGGGTTAACAAGGTCTATCTGCACTTTGATGAGTTTTGAGAAAAACGCATTTGAAAATTCAACAGTTCATAACGTGGACACTATAAAACCAAGTCCAACCAATTTTGACATATCACATGCTACACACTAGGTAGTGAAATGAAGACTATTTGGGCCATCAATTCAGTGCGTATTATGTGTAGAAACTAAACAAATTTTGCAGATAGACCTTAGTGGTTCCGAAATTGTCCCAAGGGTCTATCTGACATTTCCCCACCCGAAAATTGAAAATGTAACCCTCAACTGTAGTTTATGCAACTTAGCTTCATTTTAAGCTCTAAAAATGTTTACACAAGTTCCACGTGGCAGGAAACTTAAAAGTGAAAATTATATTTGCTAATAAATCTGAATTTTTAAGACTTTTTATTAAACTAATGATCTTAACTTGAATTACTATCTACTAGATTACATACATATAAAACAGTTGGCAGCAAAACGTTTTGAATAAGTTATTCCCGTGCTTAAAATGATCACGTGATTCATTTCCCGCCCTGCTATTGGTTGTCAGCAGATAGACCTTTGTGATACTAAAATTATGCTTGAACATGTGGAGATAGACCTTTGTAGATCTCACTTGGAGGCCTGAAAGCTGATCAGAGTGTCTGTGTCTCCGTCCTGATGGTCGGCATGTGGTTGGAGTCTTGCTCTTTCAGTAGGGGTTCTAACATTAGCAGACACAGAGGTGTTAGCGTTTGATTCATTAAAGATCGTTTTGTTTCAGGCCTTTAGTCTTCAGTTTACTGGACACAGAGGCTATGTATGAAGGAGCTGGTAAAAACAAAAACTACATGTTTAGATTATAAAAATCCCACCCTTTTACCTTCACACACATACACACACACACACACACACACACACACACACACACACGCACACCCACACATACACACAGACACAGACACGCACACGCACACGCACACGCACACGCACACGCACATGCACATGCACACAAACACACAAAAACTCACTTACTGTTCCATAAAGGGGCTAGTGGCTAGAAGAGTTTAAAGAGTGGTGAAGGCCTATTGGTCCAGTGGTACGGCTTCCAAATACAACACCAGATGGTTGTGAGTTCAATACCGGGCTGCCACCATTGTACCCCTGAGCAAGGTACTTAACCCTGGGTTGCTCCAGGGAGACTGTCCCTGTAGTTACTTTACTCTAAGTCGCTCTGGATAAGAGCGTCTGCTAAATTACCTGTATTATAATGTAATGTAAAACTTTCTGAGAAAATCAAGATAGGAACTACATTATATTAAGATAGTGATCTAGTCACACTGGACACTTCTCTGGTTTTTGTTGTAGTGACAGTTTGTCACTCTTAACAGGAAATCTCTTGGACCAATTATAAGTTAATCACCCTTGCAGGTTTGTATTAATAAATAATAACTAGCACTACAATGAGCCGCGGTGGTACTGGGGAGGTCTGTGGAGAGAAGTTCTGTGACAATAAAACCTGTTATTTCCACACTCATTCTGTCATTTTATCTGGGTGAGAGCAGGATTGTCTCACATTGGCACCTGAACAGGGACATAACAGAGGACATGACATATCTATGACCAGGTGAGGAGGGCCATCCAGTACGCCCGAGGGACACCACTGCTGGTCTCCAAACGGGGACAACTCCGCTGAGGACGTTGTTGAGCAGGTAACGTGGGAGCAGTTTGTCTTTGGCCTACTGTCCTCCACGGCTGATTGGCCTGATAAAACACTACACCAGATCATGGCCTGATTTTATTGGCCGGTCAGCTGGTTAACCCACCAGCCACCCCAAAAGCACCTTTGCACCCAGAGTTTGTTCACAATGTCTCTTGCAGTAGGCTTGGTCCATGGAGACAAGTGTAGTGGTCAGTGTGTCAGTGTGTGTGTGTGTGTGTGTGTGTGTGTGTGTGTGTGTGTGTGTGTGTGTGTGTGTGTGTGTGTGTTGTGTGTGTGTGTGTGTGTGTGTGTGTGTGTGTGCGTGTGTGTGTGTGTGTGTTGATGTGTGTGTGCGGGAGAGAGACAAAGAGAGGAGAGCAACGACAGAAAGTGTCTGTGTGCGACCTGTCGCAGCTGTATGACAATGGGTGAGAGCAGGATTATGTAAAAAATGATTTTCTACATAATACACATAACACATAGAGGAGGATGGTTTCATGTGAATATTAACTTTACCGAAGAAGCAAAAAAAATTATTTGATGAAAACTTGTCGGATAGTAATATAGTGAATATAATAGTTATATTGACAGTTCAATTCTTTGACTTAACAAGCCAATTTTCACGAAAGTAAGAATTTGGTTTTATTGTGCTTCCATTAGCAGAAAGAAAGAAAGAAAGAAAGAAAGAAAGAAAGAAAGAAAGAAAGAAAGAAAGAAAGAAAGAAAGCAGTATCTTACTGATACTGCATGAAGAGGACCTTACTGATATCCCTATGACATCTTCAGACGGAGCTTCAAAGAAGACATGTATACCGTGTAGATTTAACCATGAGTAAAATCTGATCCTAACTACAACTACTGTTCATAAAACACCAGGACTGATCATCCTGCGTGGCACTACAGTCATGTAAGAAAAAATTAAAGCTTTACTGTTATCAACAATTCCCATTAGCAGACCAAACCTGATGCACTAGGGGACTCCAATCCAACAGGGCAGTTTGTTCTGAAACAACCAGGATTTCAGTTTGATCTTTGGACAAGCAGCTCTGTGTCGTAGGGATCATACTGAGCATGCTCATGGCTGCACAGTTCTGTGTTTACACAGCTTTGGTGCCATGAGAAAAAAATGTCACCCACTGCATTAACATGGCTCTTCTATTGGTAGAAAGGTTTGCAAAACCTGGCTTACTTAGAGTAAATTAATAGAGGTCTTTGACTGGACGTACTTCAGTATGAGAATTACATGAAACAGGCAAAGTAAGCCCTTCAACAGTACAGCAGTTGGTAAAGCCTTTTAACATGTATTATTAGATTAAAATAAACACTCTCATGTGCAACAGCACTCAAAACCCTCGAGACGGATCAGTGTCAGACGCACACACGCGCACACACACACACACACACACACACAGACACACACACCACAAAGACACACAGACGTACACACAGACACAGACACACACACCACAAAGACACACAGACGTACACACAGACACACACAAAAACACACAGGCACATACACACACACACACATAAACAAACACACACACACATAAACACAGACATACACATACACACACACACACACACCACAAAGACACACAGACACAGACACACACACACACATAAACACAGACACACGCACACAGACACACACACAAACACATAACACAGACGTACACACAGACACACACAAAAACACACAGGCACATACACACACACATAAACACACACACACATTAACACAGACACACACAAAAACACACAGGCACACACGCACACACATAAACACAGACACACACATTAACACAGACACACACACATACACACACACACACACACACACACACACATAAACACAGACACAAACACACAAGATGAGAAAAGTGATCATTACTGATATTGTTTTCTGAAACTTTTGTCATATTACAACATGTGCACTTATTCAGTTAAAGCACAGTGTAGTTACAGAGCTGCTAACAAGTTAAAACATAATAGATGACACGTTGTTTTTGTCATTCTTTAGACAATATTTAATTATTGTGTGAACATCAGGTCACATCTCGGACTGCCAAAAATGATTTGATCAGAACTGACTTCATATGTTTGCGTGTTTTTTCTCTAGAATGGGTCATTTATTTTCTTTCTTTTGCTTTTTTTTTTAAATGATGTGTGTCAAAAAAAGGCAGCTGAATAAACATATTAATCATCGAAAAAAAAACATCAGTCAGACAGATTTAGATTATTATTCGACGCTGTGTAAACTATCCTTATTTAACTCA
>NC_041378.1:19979892-20018841 GCF_900634415.1 Cottoperca gobio | reverse complement strand
GATATGTACAATGCTGGTTATATTGGGCAGTACAGGTATAACATAAAAAAAAAACTAGGACAAAAAAGATATGTTGATAACCTTTAACATCAAAAACAGGGCTCAACCCCCTTAATATTATTATTTATATTATTATTATTATTATTATTATTATTATTATTATTATTATTAATTATATTAATAATATGAATATGAATATTAGACAAGAAGCACTACGTTTCCTCTGCTCGTGCAGGAAACAGCAGGCCTACCAGACACC
Source organism: Cottoperca gobio (assembly GCF_900634415.1). Taxonomy (NCBI): domain Eukaryota; kingdom Metazoa; phylum Chordata; class Actinopteri; order Perciformes; family Bovichtidae; genus Cottoperca; species Cottoperca gobio. The sequence goes on along the minus strand of NC_041378.1, from coordinate 20,018,582 downwards.
AGTGGCAGACGGCAGCATTTACGAGTGATAATGTTAGTCTGCTATAAACTATTTCTAACCTTGTGCCAGGCCGAACACTTCTAACTGCATATCAACTGTAATCTGAATGGTTCATCAAACTTGAAAATGAGACAAAAATTCCAGTCTTGAGGAATAATACTTGACTAAAACACAAAATGAAAAATGAAGCTAAAATACATTTTTGTCAATTGTTTTACATTTATTGGTTAAAATAGCTTTTCACAGATACAATGAATGAGTTTTTGCACTTACACTGTACAACAGTGGATCCCCATGGATTAGCATTGTCTGAATTATGGCAACAAATGACTACTGCTCCTGTTCTCTCACAGAACCAGTGGTCAGATGTCTGATAGTTTGCACTGTAGTGATTACTGTGTTATAAAATAAATTAGTAACATGTGTATCAGAAAACTCTTACCACTACCTGTGTGCATCACATTTCATCTCTACCACCAAGATCTCAGTGCAAATGCTATTGTAGCTGAAAGATCCATGACACATGTAAGTACCGACAAAATGATGCACAAATGACAATTAAAAAATATATAATTAAAATAAAAAAGCCCAAATAGAGATTTATCCTAGTGTTTGGTAGTTGTGGAGCTACATTGGCATACATCTTAATATAACTGACTAAATATTAGTCCAGATCTATAAGCAGTCTTCTAAAAACTCAAATTGTTTATTGTGACACAGTTAGCTTGATTTACAGTACTAAATATTTATTTCTCAAGCAGCAACGGTTACATTGAGTCTGAAAAATAAAACAATACCTACAGAATGAAAAAATCATTCACTCAAATATATAAAACACAGGAAATCATTCTACTGTCTTTCTCTACAGGCCACCAAAGAAGAAAAAAGATAACACAAAGTAATAAAGCCTTTCTTTATGTTCGCTGAACCCTCAGCCCTGCCGCTCTCACACACACACCCCCAAAGACAAATGGAAACATAACACCACATAAATTCAAAGTTTATCAGGAAACAACCATGCTGACTGACAAAGTTACTAAAGAGAAAAAAATTATTTACTGTCAATAAATATACAGTTTGTGGGGAGTTAATAAAATATGATTTCTGTGAGTAAGAGATACTGAATAGTAGTCAATTGTTCTTCTTAGTGGTAGGTGTCCTACTGATACCAAGCAATAAATATTCACTACAATTGATATTAAGCATCCTGCCCTACGCCTTACTGTCGGTCCCAAGAGAAGGAGCACTGCTGCTTAGTCTGGACAATAACTTCTGTCTTTGTTGGGACTGAAATGTTAATCGAGGACTGGGATAAGATAGTTATGTACGTGAAAACCAAAGAGTGTGTGTGTGTGTGTCCATCACAGAGCAGCCACACAGGACTATCCTCACCAGAAAAACATTTGTTCAAACAGCTAACAAGACCGCTGTGTACCAGGATCTAAAGTGAAATGGTGTGACATCGTTCTGCAATAATAGTGAGTTCCAGCTGTACATGAAAGTCTGAAATCAGAGTACAACAAGTAGGAAAACCAAGTTCTAGCCAGGTTAGCTCTGTTAGCTATTGTTAGCAATACCAGTTGATAACATTGCATTGCGCAGTATTTTACACACACAAACACAGATTGAAGATGGACTGTGTGTACAACAAATTCTGACTTCCAAGTCCAACCGGAACACACCATAAAACCTCATAACTGGTTAGTCTACATCCTATGTGGTGGTTTTTAAACAGAAAGGAAACAAACTAAAGAGTTTTAGTTACTTTAAACTAAGCATAGAATAAAACTTTGTTGAGTTTGGTCCACTCTCAACTTACTCTTTAAACTCCAAAGAGTATGGCATACATCATTTGGCTAAACTAGGGATTTTGGACATATGGGTATATGGACATTTGTTTCTTGACCTACTGGAGTCTAGTTTTCTTTCTCAGTTTATTTGACAGGGACAATGCATATTGGTCAACAGAGGAAAAAACAACAACTGTAAATGAACCAGAGTCAGCCGAGAAGCTTGTTGTTATCTGGTCACTTGTTAAAAAAAAACCACAACTAAGAAGGCACACTGTTGTAAAGCTGTCACCATACCTTCAGCTATGACAATGACAGTGGTAAGTAAAAAGCTGTCACCAATAGGAAGAATAGCAGGAACTATGAAAACAAGAAGAAAACAGAATTTTGCTTTAATGTAACGGGGCAAATTCAAAGCAGATCAACACGCTGAGCCACCTGTTAGACTCTTCCCTCCACTAAAACTCATTGAAAAATATTTGCTACTTGCAACTTGTACCTTTGACAGTGTTACATAACAAGTTTGAATGTCTCTTTGAGTGACTAAGACTATCTATGCTGCAGACAGTGATTGAGGTTAGCCCCACTCTTACATGTGACGGAGTGTTTCTGCTTCTCTGGCTGCAGCCACACATGGCCACAGTTGGGAGGAGGAGGACGCAGGGCTCACACGTCCAGGTCGTCCGGCCTGGCTCGGCTGCTCATCCTGCTGCTGGCCCGGCTGCAGGGCCGCACGTCCATCAGCGCCAGCGGCTGCAGCTCGTGTCCTGCTGTGGAGGACAGTTTCTTATGCTCATGGGTGTCATCTGGGAAGTCAAAGGCTTGTGCGTGGGAGTTTGAAATAGTGCTTCCTCCACCATTCTGGCCGAGGCGGTTCTGCTCTGTGGAATAGTTAGCCCAGTTCTGCTCATTGGCCTGCTTATTATAATTACGGCATGAGCCGGTTCCCCGCTCCCCTGTGGCCAGTTTGTAGCCTGGGGGGGACATGGGTGAGAGTGGGGCCGTGGGGGAGGAACAGCCGTTATAGTAGGCATACTTGGTTGTGGACAGTTCTTTCGGGGTGGGGCTCAACGTGCCTCCGGTGGGGTAGTGAATGGGCGGCTGCTTGCCCTTCACGCGATCTTTGATCCTCTTGAAAAACACATAGAAAAGCTCGATGACGTTGAGCATCAGGGACACCAGTGACACTACCAGCATGAAGATGATGAAGACGGTCTTCTCAGTGGGACGGGACAGGAAACAATCCACCCGGTGTGGGCAGGGGTCTCTCTCACAGGTGTACACTGCAGAAAGGCTGAAGCCGTATATGTACCACTGGATAACTAGGAAGCCCACCTCAAACGAAGACTTGAAGAAAATGCTGACTATGTAGGTTCTGAGTAGGGCCCCTTTCATCTTCACTTTGCCATGCTCCTCAATGCCATACTTTAGCTTTTTCATCTCAATTTTCTTCAGCGGGATGTCAACATCACCTCCATCATTTTGCACAGCTTTAAGCTCCTCCTCCTTCCTGTTGAATTTCTGCTCTTTTCTGTTCAGGTAGAAGACATGAGCCAGGTAGAGAAGTGTGGGCGTGGACACGAAGATGATCTGGAGGACCCAGAAGCGCACATGGGAGATAGGGAAGGATTTGTCGTAGCACACATTCTCACAGCCAGGCTGCTGGGTGTTACATTTGAATGCAGACTGCTCGTCTCCCCAGGCTGACTCCACCGCAGTACCCAGGACCAGGATTCTGAAGATGAAGAGGACCGACAGCCACACCTTTCCCCCCGCAGTGGAGTAAGCCTGGACCTTGTCCAGCAAGCGACCCAGAGCACTCCAGTCGCCCATTATCAGAGATCCTTAGCTGCTGGAAAACAATTTGAACAATGTTAAACTGGCAATAATATACAGATAAAGACACAGAATAACATGTTCAGGGAATATTCACTTTTCTCAGGATTTTTCACATTTGGCAGCATTAAGTGATTAAACAGCAGCATTATTAAAGGAGCAAAACGTAAACTAATCCAATTACTGAGAGCAGGGGCAGAAAACACATGGTGGTCAATTTATGCAACACTGCCATTTAAATACAGGCAAGGATGTGAAAATATGTAAAGAAATTTAAGAAAAGAAAAAAATCTTTAACAACAATCTAGTATTTATGAAAAACAGATCAAAGCAAGATGATCAAATCATTGTGCAACACTTGCTAACATAAAGCAAGTGTCAGGCAGGCCATCAACCTGGTCAGCGCTCCATGCTCCAGTCACATGACAGGACTTTATCTTTCTCAAGGCCCTGTCACACAGTTCCGTATGGCAGAACGTATGCTGGAGTATATGAAAATGTGCTCTAAATTTGTCAGAGTCCAAATACATCCAACTTTTCATCGGATCGGATCAGAAAAGTGAACGTATACAGATACGTATGTTTAACTTATTGATAGCGTACCACTTACTTATACAAAACGTATCAGACGAATGCCCAACGAATGCATAACGTATATAAAAATATGGCGTATACAAAATATCGGCAATATCATGGTGTACGTTGATACAAGGTAAGGCATAAGAAGTTTTCGTTAAGAGCACGCTGTGTTACTCTGGGGTATGTTGTTGAAAGCTGAGGCCGTGAAAATGTTTTGAGCATGTTCAACATTTTCGGACGTACCCAACGTGTGCTTCATAAGTTATGCAGACATTACGCATCAAATCAAAATCAAACCAAATGTATTTATATAGCCCAATATCACAAATTACACATTTGTCTCAGTGTGCTTTACAGACTGTACAGGATAAGACACCCTCTGTCCTTAGACCCTCGCATAGCACAAGGAAAAACTTCCTAAAAGAAACTCCACAATTAAAGGGGGGAAAATGGAAGAAACCTCAGAGAGAGCAACTGAGGAGGGATCCCTCTCCCAGGACGGACAGACGTGCAATAGATGTCGTTTGTACAGGATAAACAACATAGTAAAAATACAACATCCATTTGACAGAAATGAGGTTGTGATAAAAAAAAAAAAAGAAAGTATGGATGAATCCAGTATAATGTCAAAAAGGCTTCCCGGTGTCCGGCAGGACCAGGGCAGCAGGCGCAGTTCCTGATCCTGACGTAAACTTTATCAGGGGCAACCTGCCACATGAGAGACACAGGATGATGCCCCGGATGCTGAGTTAGTAACATACATTTACATAAATGCATACAGATAAAGAGGGAGAAGAGGGGAGAGGGAATGGAGGAAAGAGGAAGAGAAGGAGGAGAGCAGGGAGGTGTCCCCCGGCAGTCTAAGCCTATAGCAGCATAACTAGGGGCTGATCCAAGGCAAGCCTGAGCCAGCCCTAACTATAAGCTTTATCAAACAGGAAAGTCTTTAGCATGCTCTTAAATGTGGAGAGGGTGTCTGCCTCCCGAACACAAACTGGAAGCTGGTTCCACTGGAGAGAAGCTTGATAGCTGAAGGCTCTGGCTCCCATTGTACTCTTAGAGACTCTAGGAACTACAAGTAACCCTGCATTCTGGGAGCGCAATGCTCTAGTTGCTTTATAAGGTACTATGAGATCTTTAAAATATGCTGGAGCCTGACCATTAATTGCTTTGTAAGTCAGGAGAAGGATTTTGACTTCTATTCTGTATTTTACCGGGAGCCAGTGCAGAGCAGCTAATACAGGAGTAATATGATCCCGTTTCCTAGTTCTTGTCAATACACGTGCCGCTGCATTTTAGATCAACGGAAGAGTCTTAAGCGACTTTTTGTGACAACCTGATAACAATGAGTTGCAGTAATCCAGCCTTGAAGTAACAAATGGACTAGTTTTTCTGCATCATTTTGAGACAGGATGTGTCTTATTTTTGCAATGTTATGTAGATAAAAGAAGGCAGTCCTTGAGATTTGTTTTATGTGGGAGTTAAAAGACAGATCCTGATCAAAGATAACGTCAAGATTCATTGACTGGAGGTGCTGGAGGCCAAATTAATGCCATCCAGAGCTTCTATGTCATTAGAAAATGTGTTTTGAAGGCATTTAGGGCCAAGTATAATAACTTCAGTTTTGTCTGTGTTTAACATCAAGAAAATGCTAGACATCCAAGTTTTTATGTCCTTAAGGCATGCTTGAAGTTTAGCTAATTGATTGGTTTCATCTGGTTTAATTGATAGATATAATTGGGTATCATCCGCATAACAATGAAAGTTAACACGTAAGTTCAGGTATGTTAGACATACGTGAATACGTACGTGAATACGTTTTTATTTATTGATTTATAACCTTTATTTAACCAGGATATGGCCTCATTGAGATTAAAAATCTCTTTTTCAAGAGTTCAACGTTAGAGGTACGTTACGTTTACGTTGGCTGACGGTGAACCCTACAGCCAACTTATTGATAATGAGAATTTCTTCCATTTTTTCCCCTTTAATTTTGGGGTTTCTTTTAGGAAGTTTTTCCTTGTGCGATGCGAGGGTCTAAGGACAGAGGATGTCGTAACCTGTACAGTCTGTAAAGCACACTGAGACAAATGTATAATTTGTGATATTGGGCTATACAAATAAATTTGATTTGATTTGATTTGAGTGGATAACCTATTCATAACCTATGTTAAGCTTATGCCTGACGACGGAGTTACTTATTAAACGTGTTTCTATAGTACAGCTAGTGTTCAGCTAGCGTTTTGGCAGATTATTGGGGTTTGAATATAGTATATAGGGTCCCTGTGAGTAGCTCATCCTCACTTCTTCACAGCACGTCTTGATGAACACATCAACCCATCATCAACCCATCATCAGAAAGCATGGAGGATGATGAGAGGCTGCGACAAGAGTACATGCTAGCCGTTCTCCAGGCATCAGCATAATGTGAACCAAATGGCACTTTTCCAGCTACGTTGGCCAGACGCTCTGACACGTTTTAAATAAGTAAGTGATAAGCTATCAATAGGTTAGACATACGTATAATAATTTGTTATGTCAGCTACAACACCGTCGTGGAAAAGTTGGACGTATTTGGACTCATATACGCCGGCATACGTTTCTGCTATACGGAACTATGTGACAGGGCCGTATGTCTGGCGTGTTCGGCGTATCGTCTGCGTCCTTAGAACGATCACAACTTACCCTTAATGTATTTCAACATATTGCCGATATTTCGTATGCGCCGGCATACGTTTCTGCCATACGGAACTATGTGACAGGACCCTCAGGGACTACACTGGCAAGCTTTAAACAATTGTTTCAAAGTTTATACATCTCTACTCCTGCTCCCACATCAGTAATGTCACAAAAACTGTTTTTAACCACCTTAGAAATATTGTTAAAATGCAGCCGTTTCTCTCCCAGGCAGATACTGAGAGAGTTATTCACGCCTTTATTACTAGCAGGCATGATTACTACAATCCTCTACTTTCTGGTCTTCTTAAGAAAGCTATCAGAGCTATAAGAAAACAGCTACAGATCGTACAGCAGCACGTGTATCAGAATGTCATCTGTCCTAAAGTCCTTCATTGATTGCCTTATTAAGATTTTAAGATTATTTTATTAGTGTTCAAATCCCTCCATGGACGAGAGCCTGAATACTCAGACATGCTCTCCATGTATGCTCCCCTAGATCCTATATAGAGGGGGGGTCATCACAATCTGTAAATAGCTTTAAACCAAATCTTAACTATAATCTTTTTTTACTTTAGCATTCTCTTCATTTTAATCCATTGAAGTACATTGTAATCATTATATAAATTAAGTGAATGGTTTATTGTTGTATTTTCATTGTCTTGTATTGCAACTTTGCACAAAAGGTACGATATAAATAAATAAAGTTTACATTTATTGTGCAGTAACAAAGGTTTCTGCTTCAGATGGAGCATGAGTCCTGCAGCTTCTTTCATAGTTGTAGCTGTGTGTAAAACACAGAGCGCAGAGAATAAATGAGGAGGAGAAGACACGAAACTGGATTTTCTCTGATTTACAGAGCAGCAGAGCGTGTTGGTGAGGCTGTGTGAATGTGAGGCCTGTGGGGAGCTTACAGTCATCATACAAAGGTAGATCATCCTGAAAGTATGACATCTCTCCTAACCACTGAGACACAATTCAGTCCAAAGATTCCAGGTGGCTGAAAGCTAATTTACACTTTATTCCACTACCATTAAAACCGAGTCACAGCCGGAAAATGCGGCACACTGACTAGTTTCCTCCGCGGCGCTGTGGCTGTCTGTACAAATAGGTCTACTTTAAGGGATCAGGGTGTCGTCAGTTATGAAACTATTAATTATGTAATGATGTGAAACATTTTTAATCATCCATGCCATATGAAATCATTGTTCATTGTTCAGCAATCTGTGTGTGGACATTCAGCAGGTCTTAAAGATAGACGTATAGATAAAGGGAGAAGGTAGAATCCTAACGTAAAGACATGTGCTCTCACTTTTCTTACAATAAATCAGCTTTAGGGTGGAAATCCTCGGCCTCAGGAGAGCCAGGCAATTGGAATATTTTTAGTTTAGTTTAGTTTTGGTTATTATATGCCGCCACTTTCTACATGAGTGAGTTTGTGTGTTGAAAATGAGCAGACAGAAGAGAACAATGGAGTTCAACACAATGACTGTCCCAACAGCCTCTCCATGACAAGTCTGGGGATATGATCACTGAACAGGGTTTCAAAGTGTCCCAGGCTGGTGAAAAGTTTCTAAGTATAAGGAGAACTTTGTTCACAGCACATGTCGGCTCAATGTGGCAGAACTGCAGACCGTTGGATGAAAATAATACAACTCAGTGCGCTCAGGTTTCAGTGCGTCTCATTTGATCAGAGCAGCTCAGAAGGAATGAAAAGTATTAAAAGAATAAACGAAGCAATTTCATCTCTGTGCTTTGTCACACTTCGCTCCTGGATCAGTCTTTCTGTACGAGGCACACAGTCTTTCTGAATAATAAATCTTTCTGAACGTTAACCAGAGGAAACGAGCCACACAGAGTGAGCGCTTTTTCTCACAGTGGAAGAAAATCTTCCAACTTTATAAATGTCACTGCGTGCAGTGTGGAACGCACTGCAGCTATCTTTACAATTACACATAAAAGTAAAAAGTGGCTTTAACTTACCCGTAAAGTCTCAGAGAGGAAGAAGTCCCACAGCAAATTTCTCCGACACTTGTAGAAAGCTGAAATCCAAGTTTGGGACCAGGAGGGAAACTGAGAGGAACTTGTCAAAGTTCCCTTATAACGGCCCGTCAGAGAAGTTACAGTCACCTGATCTCTACGTCAAGACCCGGGCGGGAGGAGAGAATTATTTTGTCTTTAGTGTATAGTCTTTAGTCTTTACCTTTTATTATTTACTCTTTACTCTTTACTCTTTACTCTTTACTCTTTACTCTTTACTATTTATTATTTACTTTTTCGTCTTTAGTCTATATTATTTTGTCTTTACTATTTTGTCTTTACTATTTTGTCTTTACTATTTACAATTTACTCTTTACTCTTTATTATTATTTATTATTATTATTATTATTATTATTATTATTATTATTATTTAAAATGTAATATTTATTATTCATTATTTAAAATGTAATATTTATTATTCATTATTTACTCTTTACTCTTAATTATTTAGGTTTTAGTTTTTATTCTTTACTCCTTACTCTATACTCTTTAGTTTTTATGAATTACTCTTTACTCTTTATCATTTATTATTTAGTTTTATTTCTATACTTCGTACTCTATATTCTTATTTTGTATTTATTCTTTTTGCTTTATTAAGTATTATTTATTGTTAATGCTTTACTCTTTATTACATATTCTTTATTATTTATTAGTAAGGCTTTATTATTCATGATTTAGTCTTTATTATTTAGTCATCATTAAATATTATTTATTATTCATTATTTATTATTTATTATTTATTATTTATTATTTATTATTTATTATTTAGTATGTATTATTTATTATTATTATTATTATTTATTGTTTCATTTGAACTATTTCTATTTATTTTTTATTTCTTAGTCTTATTTACTCTGTATTATTTGTTATTTAGTTTTTATTCTTTAGTTGTTACTTATAATTTCCTCTTTATTATTATTATTATTATTATTATTTGTTAATAATAATAATAATAATTATAGATTGAATTTGTAAAGTGCCTTTCAAAGCTAAAAGCAATCTCAAGGCGCTAATTATTATTTACCCCTTAGTATTTGTTTTTGTATTATTTACTCTTTATTCTTTAGTCAATAGTCTTTCATCTTTACTCTTTATCATTTATTATTTATTTGTTATTTGTTATTATTTATTTGTTATTATCCTCTTTGTTATTTATTATTCATTGTTAAGTCTTTATTATTTATTGTTAAGTCTTTATTATTTATTATTTAGTCTTTACTCCATCCATCCATCGTCTACCGCTTATCCGGGATCGGGTCGCGGGGGCAGCAGCTCCAGTAAGGAACCCCAATCTTCCCTTCTCCGGGCCACATCCTCCAGCTCCGACTGGGGGATCCTGAGGCGTTCCCAGGCCAGTGAGGAGATATAATCTCTCCACCGAGTCCTGGGTCTTCCCCGGGGTCTCCTCCCAGCTGGACGTGCCTGGAACACCTCCCTAGGGAGGCGCCCAGGTGGCATCCTTACTAGATGCCCGAACCACCTCAACTGGCTCCTTTCAACGTAAAGGAGCAGCGGCTCTACTCCGAGTCTCTCACGGATGGCTGAGCTTCTCACCCTATCTCTAAGGGAGACGCCAGCCACCCGTCTGAGAAAACCCATTTCGGCCGCTTGTACCCGTGATCTCGTTCTTTCGGTCATGACCATAGGTGAGGGTAGGAACGAAGATCGACCGGTAGATTGAGAGCTTTGCCTTCTGGCTCAGCTCTCTTTTCGTCACAACGGTGCGGTAAAGTGACTGTAATACCGCCCCCGCTGCTCCGATTCTCCGGCCAATCTCTCGCTCCATTGTCCCCTCACTCGCGAACAAGACCCCGAGGTACTTGAACTCTTTCACTTGGGGTAATGGCTCATTCTCTAACCGGAGTAGGCAATCCACCGGTTTCCTGCTGAGAGCCATGGCCTCAAATTTGGAGGTGCTGATCCTCATCCCAACCGCTTCACACTCAGCTGCGAACCGATCCAGTGACTGTTGAAGGTCACAGACCGATGATGCCATAAGGACCACATCATCTGCAAAGAGCAGCGATGAGATCCTCAGGTCACCGAACTGCAACCCCTCTCCTCCACGACTACGCCTCGATATCCTATCCATGAAAATCACGAACAGGATTGGTGATAAAGCGCAGCCCTGGCGGAGGCCAACATTCACGGGAAACGAGTCCGACTTACTGCCGAGTATCCGGACACAACTCTCGCTTTGGGCGTACAGGGATTGGATGGCCCTCAAAAGTGACCCCCTCACCCCATACTCCCGCAGCACCTCCAACAGTATCACCCGGGGGACCCGGTCATACGCCTTCTCCAGATCCACAAAACACATGTAGACCGGATGGGCGTACTCCCAGGCCCCCTCCAGGATCCTTGCGAGAGTGAAGAGTTGGTCCGTTGTTCCACGACCAGGACGGAATCCGCATTGTTCCTCTTCAATCAGAGGTTCAACTACCGGCCGAACCCTCCTTTCCAGTACCTTGGAGTAGACTTTACCAGGGAGGCTGAGAAGTGTGATACCCCTGTAGTTGGCACACACTCTCTGGTCCCCCTTTTTAAATAGGGGAACCACCACCCCGGTCTGCCAACCCCTAGGCACTGTCCCAGACTTCCACGCAATGTTGACGAGGCGTGTCAACCAAGACAGCCCCTCAACACCCAAAGCCTTCAGCATTTGTGGACGGATCTCATCAACCCCTGCGGCTTTGCCACTGTGGAGTTGTTTGACTACCTCAGTGACTTCCATCAGGGAAATTGACGATGATCCCCCATCAGCTTCCAGCTCTGCCTCAACCATAGAGGGCGTGTTAGTCGGATTCAGGAGTTCCTCAAAGTGCTCCTTCCACCGGCCGATAACCTTCTCAGTTGAAGTCAGCAGGGTCCCACCCTTGCTGTACACAGCTTGGATGGTTCCTCGCTTCCCCCTCCTGAGGTGCCGGATGGTTTTCCAGAAGCACCTTGGTGCCGACCGAAAGTCCTTCTCCATAGCTTCTCCGAACTTCTCCCACATCCGCTGCTTTGCCTCTGACACGGCAGAAGCTGCCGCCCTTCTAGTCCTTCGATACCCTGCAACTGTTTCCGGAGTCCTCCCGGATAACATAACCCGGAAGGACTCCTTCTTCAGTCGGTCGGCTTCCCTGACCACCGGGGTCCACCACGGTGTTCGAGGGTTACTGCCCCTTGAGGCACCTAAGACCTTGAGACCACAGCTCATCACCGCAGGTTCAGCAATAGAGGTTTGGAACATCGCCCACTCAGGTTCAATGCCCCCAACCTCCACAGGGATGGCTGAAAAGCTCCGCCGGAGGTGTGAGTTAAAGATCCCCAGGACAGGGGCTTCCTCCAGACGTTCCCAGTTCACCCGCACTACCCGTTTGGGTTTACCAGGTCTGTCCAGAGTCTTCCCCCACCCTTTGATCCAACTCACCACCAGATGGTGATCAGTCGACAGCTCCGCCCCTCTCTTCACCCGAGTGTCCAAAACATGCGGCCTCAGGTCAGATGATACGATTACGAAATCGATCATTGACCTTTGGCCTAGGGTGCTCTGGTACCACTGTGCACTTATGAGCATCCTTATGTTCGAACATGGTGTTTGTTATGGCCATTCCATGGCTAGCACAGAAGTCCAACAACAAACGACCGTTCGGGTTTAGATCAGGGAGGCCCTTCCTCCCAATCACGCCTCTCCAGGTGTCTCCATCGTTTCCCACGTGTGCGTTGAAGTCTCCCAGCAAGACTACGGAGTCCCCTACTGGAGCCCCCTGCAGGGCTCCATTCAGGGTCTCCAAGAAGGCCGAATACTCAGAACTGCTGTTTGGGGCATAGGCACAAACAACAGTCAGAGTTTTCCCCCCCATAACCCGAAGGCGTAGGGAGGCGACCCTCTCGTCCACCGGGATAAACTCCAACGTATCGGCGCTCAGCCGGGGGCTAGTGAGTATCCCCACCCCGGCCCGACGCCTCACACCTTGGGCAACTCCGGAGAAGAATAGAGTCCAACCCCTATCCAGAAGTACGGTTCCAGAGCCAAGACTGTGCGTGGAGGTAAGCCCCACCAGATCCAACTGGTAGCGATCCACCTCCCGCACTAGTTCCGGCTCCTTCCCCCACAGAGAGGTGACGTTCCACGTCCCCAGAGCCAGCCTCTGCTGCCCGGGTCTGGTCCGTCGAGGTCCCTGACCATCACTGCCACCCATGTGACAGCGCACCCGACCCCAGCGGTTTTTCCCATGAGTGGTGGGCCCACAGGATGGATGGATGGGAGGCACCACGTAGCTTCTTCGGGCTGTGCCCGACCGGGCTCCGTGGCAAACCCGGCCACCAGGCGCTCGCTGTCGGGCCCTCCCTCTGGGCCTGACTCCAGACGGGGGCCCCGGGCTTCCTCCGGGCAGGGTCTCTCCTTTCCTTTCCCTTTCTTTCATGAAGTCGTTTTTGAACCATTCTTAGTCTGGCCCCTCACCTGAGACCAATTTGCCTTGGGAGACCCTACCAGGAGCACTAGGCTCCAGACAACACAGCTCTCAGGTTCATAGGGACACACAAACCTCTCCACCACGATAAGGTGATGGTTCCCAGAGAGGTCTTTACTCTTTATTGTAAATTATTAATTATTTTGTCATTATGCTTTTTTTTTAATTATTTATTCTTTACTCTTTCTTATTTTGTCTTTCTTATTTATTTTTTACTCTCTTCTCTTTACTCTCTCTCTTTACTCTTTACTCTTTATTGTTAAGTATTAATTATTTTGTCATTACTCTTTTTTATTTATTCTTTACTCTCTTCTCTCTTTATTCTTTTTCTCTAATGTTTAGTTGTTACTCTTTATTTTTTAGAATTTATAATTCATCTCTCCTTTATTATTTATTATTTAGTCTTTTTTTATTTAGTTTTTAGTTTTTACTATTTCTTTTTTTAAAGTTATTTTTTGGGGGCTTTTTCATGCCTTTATGAGAGAGTAGTGAAGATTGTGAAAGGGGCCACGGGGCGCTGTGGCAAGGACTCAGCCTTTGTATATGGGTCGCCCAGTTGTTATTATTTATTATTAATTATTAATTATTTATGATTTATGATTTATTATTTGTTGTTTATTGTTTATCATTTGCATATACACTGTAGGAGAGAGGAATAACGTCTCGGGAGAAAAAAGTGTGTAAAAAACCCTAATTATGTTTAGAACTACAAATTAACTTTTTTCTATTGATTCTTGTTTATTATTTTTTTTATTTTGTCATTGAAATAGGCCATCACTTCTCAAAATAAAAAGTTGCTAGATTTGTCGCTAGTCGCTTTTGACAAAAAAATAAATCACTAAGAGATTTGGAAAATCGCCAGATTTAGCGAGAAAGACGGCAAGTTGGCAACACTGAGCCGGTTCACTCACAGCACAAGACTATCCTACACCTGTCCCGCCAAGCCTCCTGTACACAAAGAGGAGGACCCGTCCCTATTGCTGCTGTGCCAATGGCGAGTTACACGATGGCTCTGTCAGGTTCCCGTGATTGGCCGAGAGTCTATTCAGTCCCCAGATGACTAAGATCATTCTTTATGATTTATTCATTCGGATCACACCATCCTCCAAAGAGTCAGAAGAGGACAGATCATTACACCAAAAATATGAAATGTAAGTACTGCAATTCAGTAATTACTGATGACTACTTTCTCTCACATTCACGTTGATATCCAACACTTTTATTAAATATAAGGCATTAAGCCACATTAAAGTTCCAAAGTTGACCAGCTACAACATCAACACATTACATTACATTAGAGTTCATTTAGCTGACACTTCTGTCCAAAGCTACTTACAAAAAGTGCAAACAGTCATGAGGATTGACTTATGAATCCATAAAACACAGTTACACTGCTTCACAACATTAAACTGTGCTAGGCTACTTTAAAATGTCAAATCTAGAACTTTAGCTTGTAATGGAGTATTTTTACATAGTGCTACTAATACCTTTACTTGAGATTAAAGATGTGGATTCTTTGTCTAGCAGTGACTGTTGGCAGATTGGCAGATGTATTTAAATCAAATCAAATTTATTTGTATAGCCCAATATCACAAATTATACATTTGTCTCAGTGTGCTTTACAGACTGTACAGGTTACAACACCCTCTGTCCTTAGACCCTCACATCGCACAAGGAAAAACTTCCTAAAAGAAACCCCATAATTAAAGGGGGAAAAATGGAAGAGGGTGTCTGTCTCCCGAACACAAACTGGAAGCTGGTTCCACTGGAGAGGAGCTTGATAGCTGAAGGCTCTGGCTCCCATTGTACTCTTAGAGACTCTAGGAACTACAAGTAACCCTGCAGTCTGGGAGCGCAATGCTCTAGTTGCTTTATAAGGTACTATGAGATCTTTAAGATATGCTGGAGCCTGACCATTAATTGCTTTGTAAGTCAGGATTTTGAATTCTATTCTGTATTTTACCGGGAGCCAGTGCAGTGCAGCTAATACAGGAGTAATATGATCCCGTTTCCTTGTTCTTGTCAATACACGTGACGCTGCATTTTGGATCAACTGAAGAGTCTTAAGTGACTTTTTGGGACAACCTGATAACAATGAGTTGCAGTAATCCAGCCTTGAAGTAACAAATGCATGGACTAGTTTTTCTGCATCATTTTGAGACAGGAGGTGTCTTATTTTTGCAATGTTACGTAGATGAAAGAAGGCAGTCCTTGAGATTTGTTTTATGTGGGAGTTAAACGACAGATCCTGATCAAAGATGACGCCAAGATTCCTTACAGTGGTGCTGGAGGCCAAGTTAATGCCATCCAGAGCTTCTATGTCATTAGAAAATGCATTTCAGAGCCGTTTAGGGCCAAGTATAATAACTTCAGTTTTGTCTGTGTTTAACATCAAGAAGTTGCTAGACATCTAAGTTTTTATGTTTTTAGTTAAGATGAAGTCATTGAAGTCAAGTCACAGTTAAATTTTTCCCCTTGTGTCTTTATTCTGAACTAGGAAGATGATGTTAAGGCTGCATGTTTCCTGCTCTTTCAAAGCATTACACTATTTCTATTAACTATGTAATAACAATGTGCGTAAAGTTGCTTAATGTCATAGTTATGATACTTTGCTGTTGTAGTTTTTATTATTCTTATAAAGGCTCTTCCATATATGGGCATTATTCTGTAATATTATACAATTATTTTATTGTTAATTATTATTAGTAATATCCTCCTGAGACCCACCCATTAATTTCCGTCCACTGTGGTGCACATTTGTTTTTGGCCAATCAAAATCCATCAGCACAAGCACATTTTATGGAAAGAAAAAAATGTATAAATATGTAATCTTGTAATAAGCAGTTTTGTGAGTTCAATATGTTTGATTGGTTCTAGTAAGGGACCATCTTAGTAGTAGTGTAGTGGATTTTCAGAGCAGTGTAATAATTATTTGACCTAAAACAACATGTATTTATGAATGTCCTCTACGGAAGACACAGGTATGTGCTTACTATTTATTTCCTTATAAAAGGAGGCAGCCCTACTCACACAGCTCAGGATGGTGCATGGAGACCGCACTAAATTCATCCATGACACACCGGTGCTGTGTCTTCAGCACCAGGCTGATCAACACCAGGCTGCTCACCCTACTCACAAAGCCCAGAATGGTGTATGGAGACTGGACTAAATTCATCCGGTGATGGAGCACCAGGCTGCAGTTTTGCATAACTTACACCTGATGTCCTCTACAAAGGACACACCATAAAACTAAAATTTTAATATAATTTTCCGAGTTTGTGTTTGTGTTGTTATTTCCACCGCAAAGATTTATGTTATGTAAAAAAAAAGGAAATTTGAAACCTATTTCCTTTTGGGTCTCAGGAGGATTTATAATGATAATGATGGTGATGATGATAACGATGATGATGGTGATTATTAAAACCAAGCTCCTTTTCCTTCCGGGGAAGGGCTCTCACATCCAAGACACCTCTGTTGTTTCCCCGACTCGGACTGCAAGGAATCTGGGTGTAACACTGGACGACCAACTGTCCTTCAGTGCCAACATCGCTGCAACAACCCGCTCCTGCAGACACACTCTGTACAACATCAGGAGGATACGTCCCCCGCAGGTTCTTGTCCAGGCTCTTGTCATCTCACGCCTTGATTACTGCAACTCCCTCCTTGCTAGACTGCCTACATGTGCCATCCGACCTCTACAGCTCATCCAGAATGCAGCAGCCCGACTGGTCTTTAACCTACCCAAGTTCTCCCACACTACATCGCTTCCCCGCTCCCTTCACTGGCTACCAGTGGCGGCCCGAATCTGCTTCAAGACTCTGATGCTGGCCTACCGTGCTGTGAATGGATCAGCCCCTTCCTACATCCAGGCCATGGTCAAACCATACACACCAGCACGTTCACTTTTCTCTGCATCGGCCAGCTACTCCCTCACTGCGAGTGGGACCCAGATTCCCCTCAAACAAAACCCGCGTGTTTGCTATACTGGCTCCAAAATGGTGGAATGACCTCCCCATTGATGTCAGGTCAGCAGACAGTTCTCACAACTTCCGTCGCAGACTGAAAACTCATCTGTTTTGACTGCACCTTGGCCAATGAAGAAAAAAATAAATAATTCTGCTCTTTGTATGTTGCACTTACATTGGTTTGGCTTATTTGAAGCTAATGTTCTGCACTTAAATTATTTCTCCTATTTGAAGCTAATGTACTTTGCTGTTCGGAATTGTATCCTCATGATTGTTTGCACTTATTGTAAGTCACTTTGGACAAAAGCGTCAGCTAAATGAATTGTAATGTAGGTGATGATGAAGATGATGACTCATGAAGTCAAACTGAAGCCGGTTGTGAACTGTTCTTCTGTATTTTGTAACATTCCATTGAAGCATTGAGCAGTGCACAGCTCTATCTAGTGGTGGAGATAATGTGGTGCAGGTGTGTGACATGCTGTATTATAGTATTAAACATGTTTCAGGTGGAATACATTTACAATTGCTAACCAGCATTTAACTCTAAGATACGTTTTCTAAACTTAACATAGCAACAATCTAGCATCACACAATTATATGTAAACATAGCAACAATCTAGCATCACACAATTATATGTAAAAATAGGTAACTTTCTTCTCAAAACCACATTTTGTTCATGAAATTGCAACTCTTCATTTCAAAATGCAAAAAAAATGAAAACACAGCAAAGCCGACTATTTCCACAACAAGAGTATTATTTTCTATCCAAGAGGAACATTTAGTCAGTCATGACTTTCAAAGTACAAAGCATTACAAAAAGATTTCACATCTACCTGCATACAATAGACAAACTGTAAACCACTCTACATGTCTTGGTTGAGTGTGGAATGTGTGCATTTCTGGCAACATGCTATGTAAAAGTGAATTACCTTTACTTTATAGCATGTATAGTCAAAATAATAATAATTGTAAAAGTAAAGTAAAAGTTTGATTAGCAACATGACATTTCTGCCAGTGATCGACACAAAATCCAACATAAATGTTCCAAATATATAGAAATAAAATACAGTAAAGAGAGTCAGACACACACACACACGTTATATTACACAAACGAGACGGAGGACATCCGGCTCGTGGCGGCAGAGGATGGAGTGGGTAGCAGATAGCAGGCAGGCGGGTGGACAGGAAGCCAGGGATCCTGTAGCACAAAAACCAGTAAGCGTTAATACAAAAAAACACTCAAGCAAATGTACTTGAATCCACAATTCAGGCGGCCAGAGACGCAAACTACCACTGTAGCTGAACAGACGATCTAGTGTCGAGTGGCTGAAGACGGGGTTGATGAGTTAATGGATGGCAGGAGTGAGGCTTGGAGCAAGTGAGTTGACTGAAGTGCAATCAAAGGAAATTGAGGGGTCGACACACCCACAACACAGACACATACAGAGAGAGAAACAAGCAGGCAACACAGGGGAAAGGGAAAACACTAGAAACACAAGGAATGACAGGAGGCGTGGCCGTGACAGTGACAGAATTTTGGGAAATGTGATGAAAAATTCCTAAATTTTCTGGAGTATGTATCCCTGTCAAATTTATATCCCCAACACTTTCTAAATCAAACCTACACCCTTGATTATAGCGCACCACCACCACCATCATTGACACTTCTTTTTAATCTCCTGAACACTAAAGAAATATCTCTCATAGAAATCTGCTTTTGTTCTTCCCCTGCTGAAAGGGGGTGACCCTACAATCTTAAATAATGATATAATACAGATATACAGTATATCTCTAAACTGTCTATCCTGGTTAAGGTTGTGAAATCCATTGTGAGTGAACAACATCTAACCTAGGCAAAAATCACAGCAGCCTTAAAAATAGTCTTAAATTATTTTATTGAATCCTTAGACAACAAGTAACATTGTGCAGCTCTTTTCATCGACTTATCTAAGGCCTTCAATACTGTGAATGATGAAGCAGAAACTTATCAGTGTGTCAGAACAAACTGTTTGTTGGTTTGAAAATTATCTATCGGACACTTTACTTCTAGCCCCCAGTGTTGGAGAAGCTAGAAGTTGAACTACAGCAACGCTACTTTAGGAATAAACTACTTTGTTAACTAAAGCTACTTAGAAAAAGTAGTTCAAACTACTTTGTAAAAAAAATAACAAAAACAATTAGCATGTGCTACAAAACTATAACAAAATATAACACAGTCACAGGCCAGCAAAAAGTGAGGTAGTTTATTTAAAAAAATGCCCACTTGTGCGCACTTCACAGTTCATACATAAACCAAAACAAATACAATACCTAACTAAAATGATATATTTAACTTGAGCACTGATCTAGAGGCATCTTTTTTCAAATTTCAGAGCAGAATCAGAGAAGTTCAAATACAGTAGTGAAGCAATGATAAAACAAAATTGTAATTTCAGTAAACTACACAAAACAAATTATAGAATTTTTTTTTTTTTTACTATTTGAATCACAATGCAAATATGAATGTAGTTGAACTACCATCAAGCTGCTGCAAAACAAGATTTTCTTTGCCAATGCTGTATACATGAAAGCATCTTCGCAATGCCTTCACTGGACACTGTCTATTGTCTACCATGGAGCACTGAGATTAATTAGTCATTTTAAAGCCCTTACCAATGTTCTTTGTATGCTCAGGGTGGATGGTCTGCCTTGTCCAACCATTGGCATATTCTTATTTACAAGGCTGTTGTTGCTCTGCTTCCTTCTTACAAACGGAGGTACATCATTCAAAAAGCATCGGAAGTTGTTGTGTTCGCTCCCAGGACTTTTTATGATTATCCGTCCCTAATTCCATGACTGAACAGGGAAAAAGGGCGTCTAAGTAGGCTGCCCCCTCTGCTTGAAATCAGTTGCAAATCACCTGAATCTTCAAAAGCTGCTCTCTGGATGCATTTAAAGATATAATAGGTAACATTTGCACACTAATCCATCTCAAAACGTGATATATTATGTTGAGTGATCCCAACATCAAGGTAATGGTGTTTCATTTGGTCTCCTGTAATCGTGTCGTCCCCCTTTGTGTTAATAATAATAATAATAATAATAATAATAATAATAGTAATAATAATAGTAATAATAATAATAATATTTTATTTGGAGGCGCCTTTAAAGACACCCAAGGACAATGTACAAAAAACAAGAGATAAAAATATCAGGACATTGGAGAGCAAACAAACAATACCAGAGATATGGTGGAGACACAGGAAGAAAGCAATAAAGAGAAAAGGGGGAGGGGAGGAGGGGAGGAGGGTACAGGATGATTGATACTACAGAGAGTAGGCCAGTTTGAACAGGTGAGTTTTGAGTTGGGACTTGAATGTTGTAACAGTTTCGGACTGTCGGATGTGTGGAGGGACGGAGTTCCAGAGTTTGGGAGCAGTGCAGCTGAAGGCCCTGGCACCCATGGTGATGAGGCGTGATGTGGGGCTTGTCAGTAGACCAGCTGAGGATGAGCGGAGGGAGCGGGAGGGGGTATACTCCTGAAGGAGGTCACTTAGGTAGTTAGGTGATGTGTTCAGAGGATTTGGTGCAGGTCGTGATCCGGGCAGCGGCATTTTGGATGATTTGAAGTCGGTTGAGCAGTTTGGTTGGAAGGCCAACCAGGTGTTGTGGTCGTCTGCCAGAAACTGTTATAAATTGACTTTGATTCAGTATTGAGCTACATTTTTACCAGACACCTTTTACATCTTGGTACTTTTTAACTCTATATTTGAACCAGATGAAGGATTTTAGTTCTCGGAGAAACAAACGTTTGCGACAGCCGAACAGCGTGCAGGAGAAACTCTGATGTTTAACTTCAAACTGCTTTATTCTTCTGTTGTTTTGATTAAGTTCCCTTAGTGACAGAAATGACATATTGCACGTTTAAAGGACTCAAATGCAGTCACATCTGACTGTAGATGTTTCTGATCGATTTGGCACTAATGTTGGTGACTTTTACGATATTAACTGATTCTGTAATTTGTTCTTCGTTGTCATTGTGTCTGCAACATTGTTAATTGTGATGCTGCCTGTCTTGGGTAGGACACTCTTGAAAAATAATTTTAATCTCAATGAGTCAATCTGTTGGTTAAAAACAAACATCCTACTGCGTTGCGATGGACAAGAAGCGTGTCCCCTGCCAAGAAACCACGTCTTCTTTGCAGTCTTTGATGCACTTTGTTTTCAGTAACATGTACACATCTACGGTGGCTGACAAGGGCTAACGCACTAGAAGGGCCCAAAACATTTAAATTAAGAGAAATGTGTTGCAGCTTCACAAACGATGCAAATTCAAAAACACAAACTAAAACACATGCAAATTAAGAATTGTCTTCACCGACTTGACAACACGTGCGCAGCATTTAGGAAAAATTCAAGTAGACCAGTTTAGCAAGCAAACAATATATCACTATGTGTCGCTATATCAAACATGTTTCTTTCTGATCAGGCAGACATAGTTACAGACCATTCCACATGCGTGTTTAATACATTTTGAAGTATTGTCAAGAAACATGGCAGATCTAGGTGTAAACATTACTACAGTGGTCAAAATTACGCAGTTAACTTAAAAAATTAAAAGCAATATTAAACATCTAATGAGAAACATTACTATTATCACTAGTCATAGCTTTTACTGGAAAATAACAGGATAAAAACAAAAAAACATGTTTTTTAAGGTATTTACATGGTATTCAGTCAGCACAGCATAAGAAAATACTACCTAGTCTAGTTAATATATTGCTACTTATGTACTCGTCTACAGCTGCACAGACAGAAAATACTTTTGGTTTCCCAAATGCAGTTTGTAAATGCTACAAACTGCATTTGGGTAACCCAAAGTATTTTCTGTATCTTCTGACATCTCTCCATGTTGTCAGAATATAACCATCATTAAAATTGCCATACAAGTAAAAGCTTAAAACCAAGTTCATGTGGCAGTGATGGGAAAAGCAGTTCATAATAGAGAATATCCTCCAGAATATAGCAAAACAAAATACATGGCACTGATTAAACCATTTCTAAAGTTTGGAAGGGTTAAGGTTCATGGCAGATACACAAGTTATTGTTGGATTAATATTTCTTTCTGAAGCAGTGACATCACGCTCATAATTACACACACTGCCTCCCACAGGAGGAACACCTGCAGAGTGAGCGAACCTGAGGTAGAAAAGCCAAATCCAATACACTTTGGGATTGATCATATAAGTGCATTTTTCTTGAACCCTCCAAAATCCTTTTACACGCTCAACTCAAAACTAGATATCTGAATAAAAAGATACAACAAAATTATTAAGACAAACTTCTCTAATTGAACTTTCTGACAAAGTTCTAGGTCCTGAGAAAGAACACTAGTTCCACTGTGCAGGTTATTAAACAAAAGATCCTTTTACAATATACACAAGCAGGAGAATTATAAACGGAAGGTGTACTTACACAATTATTCATACAAGCCAAGCCGATATTGTATCATTTTGAATGTGAAGCCAAACTTACCAAAACTATGCAAATGGTGAAATATTCTTGAAGTATAAAAACAAATGTGTATATACAAAAATATACATCTTAACAAGCCATTCCAAGCAGAGGCAATTTTATCTTTCCCCCCAGATTTTGTAATAAAGTCTATATTAAAATGAAAAAGGCAATTCTTCAAATAGTCCATATGTGGCATTTTTTCTTCCATCAAAACATTAAAAGTACTGTAGCTTCTTTAGTCCAGAATGAAGATTTGAAAAAGTCTTGGTAAAAAGGATTATAAAAGTCAAATCAGTCAGTCAATCTATCCATATCGAGTGTTTGTGTTGAGCCTTCACAGACGTAATACTGGGTTGAAAAAGGCCTCAGCTCAGGAGTCCAGTGGCAGGGTCCTCAGTAGACGCGGGGAATGATCCGGTAGCGAACCGTTCGGCAGTACTCGTCCCACGCTGAGCCGTACTTCCTCCTGCACTCGCTCATGTCGCGGGAGTCTCTGTGCACGAGCAGGATGATAAAGTAGATCATGTAGTACCACGGCAGGAGATGGCTGAAGCCTGTAGGGGTGGGTGGAAGAAGCATATTTTAAGGGCATTCGTCACTTATCAATCCCACAAACCCATATTCTGCATTTTGACTGTATGGTTTACTTCCTCTAGACTTCATTACCACACAGTTACAGACAGCATTGACAACACGGGCCATGTGCACCCGCAGCTATGGAAAACACTAAGAGTGCTGTCGTTCACTTCACTGCTTTGGTGTTGGAGTACTTGTGGTGCAGATGTGAAGCCCACTCACCGCAGGGCAGGGACCAGGCCAAAGCCATCAGAAGGTCTCCCAGGTAGTTAGGGTGGCGGACCACACCCCACCAGCCAGACACCAGCAGACTCTTCCCTGTGGCTGTGGGGATATTCCTCAGATCTGGAGAGGGGGGCACAGACAGACAGAGGTTTAGACAGACAGACAGACAGACAGACAGACAGACAGACAGACAGACAGGCAGACAGACAGACAGATTCAACGGTATGGAACAACCACCGTGACATAATTAACCTGCAGGAGAACTTACGAGACAGTCTGGTGTCTGATGGGTTTCTCCTGAAGGCGTTCTTCTCAGAGTTGGACTTCCTGAAGATGTAGAAGCCAACAACTGAAAGACAGACACAACTTCCACATCAACCTCAGCTTTAGAAACTGGCCAGTGAAAAATTTAACTTCATCTCTTTAGGAACAATTAGTAATTTTTCTTAAATGCCTGCAACATTTCTCATTGAGAAGCTATACATGACCTCAAGATAAAGTAACATGAACTACAGACAAATGCAGTTATGTAATCAAATGCCAGTGACTTTAGTTTGATGCTTACGTTTCAGTGTGACGATGGCCCCGAGTGCAGGGAGACTCAGAGGGTTGGGCCAGCTCACCAGGTAGTAAGCCTGCAGGGTGTAAGTAAAGGGCACCCACACCAGATCACCAAACGCCAACATGAAGCCAAAACCATCGTGCATCAAGTCCATGGTGGTCAGGATGGCCTCCTGGGGAGACAAATGCACACATCACTCATTTGGTCTGAAAGTAAGATGGGTTTAGAAGTTGTTTACTTGATCATATATGTAATTATTTATCAATGTGTTAGAATGATAATGTCCATGTTTTTGTGTGCTGTGCCGAGCGTACCTCGTTCCAGAGGCCATCCACCACGTAGAGCAGCTGGAAGAGGTTCACAAGGATCATGGAGTGAGAGGGAGCATTCAAACCCTGATGCTTCATCTCAGCAAGCGCCATCGCAAAGTTGATCAAACACTGAACAATAAGACACAAAACAAAAATCATTAGGACTGTTTATTAAGCATCCATAACGCTGTATGAAGACACCTGTCAACTCACATTCATGGTTTTGCGGAGACAAATGATGCCGCATCTGACCAGCCCACTGATGTTTCAGGATAGAAGCCTGGTAGAATTCTCTGACATTGTTGAAAACAGGACAACAGCATGAAGCCTTCACTGATCATCTAAAAACCTCTAAATCACAGGGAGCCATGTTCACACGCTGAACTTCTTAAACACAATAAAATGTCTGCATCAACCTCCGAGCCACAACGAACACGAGACGTTCATCCAGCTCATGCCACGTATGGCCACCACAGAGTGAACAAGATAGTGTACAAAATGACAGGCCCCATAGAAGATACAGATATAACTCTATAATTATCTGTGGTGTACAGGCACGGTTTTAAAATTAAGATACAAGCCTTAGTGCTCAATTCCTATTAATTGCTCCAATCTAATTTTTCTGTTTGGCTGTTCACATTAATGTTTTAAATGCAGCAAATCAGATTCTAGTGTGAACCAGTCACAGCCCTGTGAAACGGCATATACCGTTTCCTAGCGGCAGGTGCCGCTTGAAAGTGGTATGCCACTGTCACACCAGTATCGTCCCCTGATTCCATAGTGTTAATTGACAAAGTTGTGCAACATTGCGCCGTTTTTCTAGTC
Organism: Cottoperca gobio; assembly: GCF_900634415.1. Classification (NCBI taxonomy): domain Eukaryota; kingdom Metazoa; phylum Chordata; class Actinopteri; order Perciformes; family Bovichtidae; genus Cottoperca; species Cottoperca gobio. The sequence goes on along the minus strand of NC_041378.1, from coordinate 19,993,240 downwards.
TCTTGTTAGCCTAGCCACCATAGCCAGTCCATTTTGTATTATTTTTTGGCATGTTTAATATTAGAATGCTATCACACATTATGTGATCCTCCCGGTGAAGTGAGTTATTAAGGATCGGTAAATGAAATCCCATGTTCAGAGAGTCTCTCCGACTTCTGATCACTTCCCTGGGAGAAATGTTTCCTGATTTTAGAACTTTAGCTGAAGGGGTGCGGCTAATTCAGCCTCCGCTGTGGCAGCAGAGAGCCGCAGGTTAGCCTTCAGAACTAAATTAATACGGCCATGAGAAGTCGCCTGTTCGAGACAAAGACACAAAAACTAAGGCACTATGTTCACAATGTTTTGAGATGCCTTCACTGTCACTGCGGAGAGAAAATCTTTCACCTGCTTCGTGAGCGTTGACATGAAAAGTGATCGCACAGTCTGTGTCTCTGTTAGTCTTTATTCTCCAAGACCTTAGAAATTCACAACCTAAAAGCTTGTTCTGTATATTAATTATTTAAAAATGCCAATGATTGAATAGCAATTTAATGCTATTAAATATGCCTTATTATCTTTTTTTTTTTTTTTTAAAGACTGGTAATAATAGATTATGACGGAAATCTTACGACCTTGTCCGTCAAAATGACGGAAAACGAGACAGTCTAACGCAGGGGTGGTGGACCTCCGGGTCGTATAGTGCCCGCGAGACCATTTGATCCGGCCCTCGGGGTAATTCGTAAAACGCACGCAAGAAAAATCCATTAGCAAAAAAACTAGACGGCAATATTTTAAACGGGCGACTGTTTTTCCAGGCCACGGTCAGGGTCCTTGAACACAACACGAGCGGACCGTGTCATCACGTGGTCACGTTATGTCAAAAAACTTCAATATTAAACGAGACAGTCATTGACATCAGTGAACGCAGCATGGCGAGTGTAAACCAGAGAAAGTAAAAGTAAAAGGCCAGTGTGTCTAGTTTGTGCAGACGTACTTGGGGTGACGAAAAATAATCTGGAGCGTCATTACAGCACGAAACATGCCGAACTGCACGAGCTGAAAGGACGAGTGCGTTTGGATAAAATAAGCACTGTTCAGCAGAGTTTGGACCAACAAGCAGCTCTCTGCACAGTGGAACATACAAACATGGACAGATAGATAGGTAGACCACCACACCAAGAACAGACTATTCCACCACTGCTGTGCTGTATCACTGCCATGTACAATACTCACTTATATTATTTTTGATTCTATTTAATTATTGTTTACTGCCTTTTTTACTTCATATGTTCTTTTGCTGTGACAAGATGAATTTCCCAGTTGTGGGACTAATAAAGGATTTCTGATTTCTGATAAAACAAAAAGATACATGGATAAAAAAGTTGCTTTTTTTCACAGCATAAAAGAAAAGTGAAATGAATGGGCTGCGTCTTCATTTTTTTTTTGCAGAGGTTATGAGTTCAATAATTAGTACGGCCCTCGAAGGATGTTGTAAAACAAAAATGGCCCTTGATAGGAAAAAGGTTCCCCACCCCCCTGGTCTAACCCAACCTCTGGGTCAGACTGAGGTTGCATTGCAAAATATCAGACATGCATTGATTTATGAAAGTGGCCCAAAGTAAAAACAAATAACAGAATTATAAGGATCAGATTCTATTTGATTTGTACAGTTTACAAGGTTGTGAAAAACAACCACATCTGTGTACTATATGCCCATAGAATAATCTGATTTTGGCAACTTCTGAATGACAACATAGGCAAGTAATTTCCACTTTCAGTGGCATGTATCTGGCTTTGAAAAAAAGAAAAGAAAATATAAAAAAAGAAAAATCTTCTTCCTTTGAGTGCTCACTAAATGCATTTTGAGACAAATGTTTGCTTTGGTGTCCCATGAACTCACCCAGCCAATCAGACCAGGGCGCATCTCGCAGAAGAATTTCAGATCAAAGTTTTTGATTCGAGGATTGAGCTCATGTCCTTTGAAAAAGTCATAAACCACATTGCCTGGTGAAATAGAGAAAAGAAATGAGACACCTGTGCAAAATAAATGAATGAATAAAAGCTGTATGAGGTTACTCACCAGAGCTTCCCCCCAGTGCCAGCTGCTCTGGAGCAGCGTAGTGAGAGCGGACATACAGGTAGGTGCTGAGCAAGATGGAGATGATAAAGGAGGCCGCTGTCAGCTGCAGAAAGTGGCTATGGATGTATGTAAGGTCAAAACCCTTGTGCATCGCAGCTGCAACCGCTACAGAACTCACCACGATGGCAAAGAAACCTGCAGGGACACGGACACCTTAGATACAGATGGGCAGGAGAAAACCAAAAAGCTTGAAACGGCTTGACATTTTATTAAAACTACAAAGGAAGTTAAAAGATTACATTTAACATTTCAAAATCATTGTTCTTTCATGACCCAAAATGAATGCTGAATCCGTTAAAGTCATAGACGAGCCAGAGTTGGTGAATGGTAGTGATAACGGAAATGTGTTCCTTCAACTGCAGTTACAGACAGTTGGCTCACAGTGGGAGTTGGAAGCAGCGCTCACCATTAGTTCTGTACTTCAGCCTCTCCCCAGAGCGCAGCGGCATGCCCTCACTCAGCTACAGAGACAAACACAAGACATTTTAGTAGGTATGGTGGAAATGAAGGTCGTTCACTCACAAGTTAACACTTGCATGCTAAAATCTACGGAGCCGCGATATAATGGCATTTTTAGCTAGTCTGATTTTATTTATTTTTATTCGTCTGCTGTCATTTTACCACTGTGGTGACTTTAAAGATGAACAGGAAGAGTGTGAAAGACAGACATCAGCTTTTAAATCATCATTAGAAGAAAGTTCAATTTGGACTGAAAAACCAAAGAGCAACAAAGCCATTGTTTATAAGCCTTATCATTTATCTCAGTTTGTGTCAGATATCAAGAGGCAAAGAGGACCCAGGAAGGGAAGAATAGGAGCTCCATGTATCCTGTGGAGCATCTTATTAACTATTACTTCTGACCATTAATCCAATTTCTGCCTCCTGCCAGGAATAACAAACAGAAACAGTCCTGGAATGTTTCTGCTTCACATGTGTCTTTCCTGTAGCAGTGAATACAGAGAGCCTTCTCTAACTCATGCATGCATGTATACCTGAGTGTATAGTGCTCAGCTCTTCTCACTCACCTTTCCAACAGGCAGGATGTAGAGCACGGCCTGGAATAATATCCAGAGGATAACAAAGCCAAGAGCCTGCACATCCCAGAAGGCTTCAAGAGGGGGCAGAGGAGGGGGGAAGTTGGCTAGGCTGGGGTCCTCCAGGTTGACTTGGAGTAACAAGAAGAGAACCCAGGCTGGCAGGAAGAGCAGCCAGAAGTAAGCACCTGGAGGAAGGAAAAGACACACACACATACACATTGTTAGACAAACTCACACAAAACATTAAGAGACTGGTTTCACACTGACAACTGGTATTGCACATGCAGTGAATCCTTTGGTGAAAAGATGTGCAGCGTCTAAGAGCACAGAATGCATCGTGTTCTGTCTTCACATGCACTGCCAGGATCCCTATAGGCTGTGGGCCAACAGTGGTTAATATACAGTATACCGAGTGACCAGACAAGTAGAACCCTCTGCAGTACAATGCAACTGTCCTGTAATAAATACTACTACACAGCATCAAACTACGGAAAATGAAAATACACAAAAAAATGAACTAAAGTGTCACTGAACAGGACTGGGAGTTTGGGAGACTTTGCTTTAAAAATCGTCCCCAGGAGAGTTGATGCTACTTTTCTTTCCATCCTATAACTACCTATCTTCCCTCCAAAGTCCAGTGGGGTGGAGGGGGGTGTAGCTGCAGCCAGCTTGGCTTCCTTCTCCTCCAGCTGCTCTACTTTTGCCTCAACTGATTTGAAATCTCCATCGTCCTTCCTGCGCCGCAGATTGTAACGGCCTTGGTTCTTCTCCGGCACTGCCTCTGCCACAGCCTCTGACTTCTGAAGAAACATTTTGGATTATTAAAAACATACAAATCAAATAAAAAAGTTGCACAATGTGTCCTCGCAATTCCAACTAAGTTCTTGCACATCATAAAGTCTTAGTGACAGATGTGGAGGATGAAAAACAAAGAATCCTGCACGCTGTCCCTCACCTGTACTGTTATTGACAAGGTTTGGCTCGTCAGATCTTAATCAGGTAGCGTTCCTATAGGCAAAACCACATAAAGGCTGGCTGCTGTCTATAGGAACTGAACCCGATGAAGGTTAGGAGAGCACAAAAGTTGGGGTAAAATACATTTACAAAAAAAATTGTTTCACATGTTAATTGAGATTCCACATTTCTACATCTACATTTCAAAAAAGATTGTTGTATGTTAATGTTTCATGGTTTGTCCGCACTACATATGTTAGAGCAGGGGTAACCAACGCGGGCACTTGGTCGCTCGAAAGGGACTACGCGAGTCGCCTGCGGGGCATGTTCTAAAAATAGCACTAGTCTAAAATTTTATTTAATTGTTTTTGTTCTTTAAAAAAAAGAATAAAAAAATCGATAACACAATTATTCTTTAATTTAAAATTACAATATTGAATATAGAATAAAAAAATAAATATTTTTTATGTATATATGAACTCGAACTTGAAAAGCGAAAGAAAACTAACTATTTTCACAATGATTGGGAGGAGGAATTATTTTTTACACAGTGAAAGAAAAGTGTGTATGTCTCATTTGCGGGGCGACTGCAAAGCGGCACATTGTGGAGACACTTCGGTACGTGTCACAGAAGCTACCATGCTAACTAACTAACTAACTAACTAACTAACTAACTAACTCCCCACTTGCAGCACTGCGGGCAGAACAAGCCGTGAGTTAAAGGCAGCAGCATCTCTTTTCACCAGGCCGGTGAACAAGTCACAGAAAGCAACGGAAGCTTCATTTAGAGCTGGCTGCACAATTTATAATAAAGTACAAGAAAGCCTTTTCGGACGGAGAGGTCTTGAAAGGGGCAATGATGTTATTGAAAACACTGTTCAAAGATGAGAAGAAAGGTTCTGATGTTACAAAGTTAGTGGTTTGTACAAACAGGATATGATTTGAAGTTGTAACAGTAAATGAGTTCCTATAAAATGTTACAGAAGTGATACTTTGTACTAAAATATAACTGGTGTGATTTTGAACAAAATGCTATAAATGTTCTCAATCATACAAAACTGTCAATAAAGATATTTACAAAAATATCAGAGATATGATAACTCTGACTTTCAAATGTTGAAATAGTATTTACATTCAAAATCGGATGAATGGTGGAGGAATTACAACACATTTTATATGTGGTATCCCCTTTTTTTAAAGGGACCAAAAGTAATTGGACAAAGTAACATACCGTATTTTCCGCACTATAAGGCGCACTTAAAAGCCTTTAATTTTCTCAAAAAGCGACAGTGCGCCTTATAATCCGGAGCGCTTTATATATGGATTAATTCTGGTTGTGTTTACTGATCTCGAAGCGATTTTGTGTGGTACACAGCGCTCTGTCAAAATGTTTTAGTACGACTTTTGTAAACTACAAAGCCGCACTGTGCTGCCTATTTCTATGTTTATAGAGTTGGGACATGTTTTTTGACTCAGAGTGAGCGCTCCTTGGTTTGTTGGTTTGCTGGGGGCGTGTCAGAGTGAGCGCTTCTGCTTTGCGAGGATCTTTGTTTACGAAGCTGCGAGATCAACACGTGGAGCAGAGACGCTAAAAAACTGTGTTTGTGTCTGTGATGCTTGAGCCTTGGAAACTATTTGTCTTTTTACGAAGTAAAATAAGAACAGTAAAGTCAAGAAAGCAAACCTTGCATCTTTATTGGAGGACTTTTGCATGTTAGCTAACTGTCTAGCTACGCATAGGGATACGCGCTGTACTTGCATAACACGCACCGCTTGCAGCATTACGGCTACCGTAGTCAGGAGCGTCGCGGAGTAATACATACTGTGCTTCACCATAATATTACAGTGTGTGTGTATAAGGACCCCAAAATGGCACCTGTCAAGAGACACGCTTACGACGCGGACTTCAAACTCAAGGCTATCAGTCACGTAGTAGAACATGGGAATAGAGAGAATTCAACATTAATGAATCAATGGTACGGAAGTGGAGGAAGCAAGAAGATGACGTTTGATTTGGCGGTATCAGACTGTTTTTTTTACGTGTTACAACTGAACAAGGTTGGGAGTTATTGTGAATACGCTCATTAACGTTTGAACAATGTTGAGTTATTGTGAACACGTTTAATAAAGTTTGACTGACTGACTTATCTGACTGTTTTGTTTCGCTTAATGCGCCTTATAGTTCGGTGCGCTTTATATATGAAAACAGATCGAAAATAGACCATTCATATCCAGTGCGCCTTATAATCCAGTGCGCTCTATAGTGCGGAAAATACGGTAATCAGAAATCCAATTGTCACTTTTAATATTTGGTTGCAAATCCTTTGCAGAAACATAAGTGGTAATTAAGATAAATGCTCATCTAACTCAGTGGATGACTGAAACAATGACAAATACAGCAGATTTTTTAAATGTGAAATAGTTAAGATAACCGTCATTTGAAACATTTTACTGGTCTTTAGTAATCATACGAGATGAGACTAAATATTTCTTTATTTACAAATTCAAAACCTTAAAATAAAATTGGTAAAGGCTTTTCTACTGAATGAGATTCAATATTAAAATCAAACTATAAACCAAAGATTGTATTCGAGTTACTGCTAATCACATGTTCTTTTGTAAATATCAATCTGTTCATAAAGTAAGGCTTTACCTTCTCTTTCAAAGCTATAACTAAAAGCTTCTTACAGAGGGTGTAAGCATCTAGAATTAAATATTAGGTCAAATAACCATGCGAACTTACAATGACTTTAGAGGATGGCTGGTCTCAGATCTGCGAATCCTACTCACAAAAACTAAACAACAAAGCTAGCAAAATGGGACAAAAGTGGATTGACATAACATGTAGTATTAATTTAAGAATCACAGATGTCTACCTCTCTACACTTTGTCTAAACGTAGGCGCCTGCAAAGCTGTCAGGGAAGGTAAAGAAGTGGCACATGTTATGCCATGTGACGGGCTAAATGAAGCCCGATCTTGTGAGGGGAGCCTCTCACCACCCCAACGTGCATGCATCATGACATTCCATCAGCGCCGACTTACCTCAAAGCCACATTCACTGTGAGGAGTGCCTGGAACGTCAGCTGATGATTTTTTACAAGAGTCTGTCTGATTAAAACTCAATTTAACTCAAGAGAGACGCAACAGTAGAACAACTTGTGAATAAATAAAGTGGCAGTAATGCTTTCTAATGCAGCATGCGTTATTACATGTTTCAGTGTATTTCATGACTTTGGTCAGTGTTCATGTGTACTGAGAGGAGCTAGCCAATGCGACTGTTCACCAGTTGTGTATTTTTGAATCTTTCATTTGAATAAATATGGATATTTTCCCACAAAGAGGAACATTGTTTTAAACGACAAAATAAACTCACTTCATTTACTTCGTTAGCAGTGTTGTTCTCCTCTTTCTTTTCATGCTTATTGTTGCTATTGTTCTCAGCTGCCTTTGTCTGTTGCTGCCTCATCAAACAATGGAGGCAGATTGATGGAGGTGAAGAGAGACAAAAAGGGAAAAAAAGCAATGTGAGAAATAAGCAGAGGGAGCGTGAATGACAGAAACAGACACATTTCCCCACAATGACAACGTGCTGATGATGAGAACATTTCACCATAAACTGGTTTAAAAATCTAAATCATGGCAAAACTTTAAATACAGTCAAGTCCAATTTCACAAATCGGCCGCAAGGTGCTTTAATTTAGTTATTTGTACTTGACCAAGACTTGTAACGGTGCCAACTCATCTAGTGACATTTAATACCAAAAAAACCCACAAGGAAGCTATTCAGTGCTGCAGCTATTCTAGCTATTCTATTATTAATCAAGTTAAATAATATTATAATACATTGGATAAAAAATAAGTTTGCTTTGAGGAGCATTGGTAAATACACACAGGAGAATATAATATTGAATAATTAATTGTTTTCCTTTTTAGAAAAAGTTACATTTTTATTGCTTAAAATGGCATACAATAATATTATCTGTCAAAACTAAACCCATTTAGTGCATTTAAGTTTTTTTTGATTTTGTATTATAACCTGCTAGCTAGCCTCGATGATTTTTCATGTTACGGTGCACATGATCATATTATTCATATTGTGATGACTTTGTCTGGTAAGGCAAGTTAAAGAATAGGAAAGCCCAGAGAGCAGCAGAGTATTGTAATGTGGTGGGATTACACCAACAGAATCCATGTGCGCAGAGTGGAAATGACACAACTTCAGATCAAATGCCTAAAAACACATGTAATATACTGACTCACAGTAAGCCAATATGAACTACTTCTTCCAGGTTCAAGCCACTTTCTAGAAATTAACTGTGCTGCTCTGCATGTAGCTCAGATTGTAAAAACAGAATCAGTCGAGGCTCTGCTTAATGTTGATAAAGCTTAGCTGGCTACTGTACATTTTTTGATTTCAAATTTCACACATGCTATCATTTCTTTTATTAAATTTTTTGAAAGTTTGACGAGACATCAGGGCAGTCCATGAGGCCATTTTACTCTACAGCATGAGACAGCCATTCATAGTGAGTGTACATACAACACAGTCCTGTAGGTATCAGAGGTGAACAGTATACTCAGTCTCTCTCTGAGGTTTCTTCCATTTTTCCCCCTTTAATTATGGGGTTTCTTTTAGGAGGTTTTTCCTTGTGCGATGCGAGGGTCTTAAGGACTGAGGGTGTCGTAACCTGTACAGTCTGTGAAGCACACTAGACAAATGTATAATTTGTGATATTGGGTTATATAAATAAATTTGATTTGATGTGGTGTTTTTGCATTTACCAATTCTTTCTGACCTGTGTATCTACACACTGATGTCCTGGGATCTATCTCTTTCTGTACATCAGATTCTGCACCATCACCAGTGCTGAATGAGAAGGCAGCTGTGGCACTCACCAGGGGACTGAGCCTGACTTCGACTGAATCCTTCAGCTTTGCATCCCTGCGGGAAGACGGTGCACTCTCCGTTATAGCTGCAGCAGCGACAGCCGCCGCTGTGCGGGAGGACGAGCGCCGCGTGGTCCTTGCTGGAGACCGGGACCGGCTGCGTCGACGGCTTGGTGATCGAGAACGAGAGCGAGAGCGGGACTGGAAACCGGCAGCACTCTGAAGGGAAACAGTAATTTAAACAAAAGAGGAGATTAAACCATTGTTAGCAATTGTACCTTGTTTTTATTGGTGAAATATTTGTCCATAATATATTAACTTTACACAGCAGGGTCAAGAGGTTATCTGCTGTGTGTGCAGTACAATGGCATTTCTCAAATCATTAAATAGCTTAAATATTATTAATAATAATAATAATAATAATAATAGCAATTTGTGTTTAGTGCTGGGCAGTCTTCCTACACATTGGCTATATTCCTGCCATATGCCTTGAAGGGAAAACAATATTATTTTAAAAGAAACCTGATATATATATTATCTGCCTGAGTAGAGTTTACGAGCTATATTTATCATGAATGCCAGTATCAGTAGTATACGTTGGCTTCATTTTTCCGTAAGGGTGTCACGATTTCGATTCTAAAATTGATCGAAATGAGCTTTCAATTTTGATGATCGAAAACAGATGAAACAAGTTATTGTTATTACATTTTAAATAAATTATTTAAATGTGACCATATGAGATATAAGATCTGATGATCTTTCCAAATCAAGACTCTAGTCTAACAATGGCGTAGCAGTCAGTGCTGAATAAAAAGAAACCGAAACATGAACCTTAAAATTGAAAGTCAAATTGAATTGTGGTTTTGCAGAATCGAGACACCCCTAGTATTCAATAACAGGGTAAATGTTTAAGCTTTAGTTCTACTTTAACCTTTCCCTAACAATATTTGTTAACTGATTATCCTTAACTCCTTATGTTTACAGCCTGTACGACCTAGAATTGTAACTGAAGAGGATTACACCAAAATACTAGAACGTGACATGACAGTTTGTAAGTCTGGTCAACAGGAAGTAACAGCTACCTTGATGTCTTGCTCCTTGAGCTCCAGCTCAGTGCCATCCTTGTAAATGACGGTGTAAAGCTGACTTTTGGCATCCAAGCCAAGCACCTTCACCTCATAATATAGGTTGCTGCCAGGCCAGCGGCCCATCACCATGTCCCCTCTCTGATACTTCACAGTAGGCATCTTCATTGACCTAAGAATAGGGGAAGGACAAGAGGTAGAGTGAGAGCAGAAGATAGAATAAAGAGGCGAGAAGAAAGAGAAGGTGAAAGAAGGAGGACCACATACACAAGGGCAAAGACATGACAGTAGACAGGCAGGAGATGGGTGATAAAAGAACAGACAAGAAGGGAAACACAAAAGGAAAGATCAAATATAATAGTTTATCTAATATGTGTAGGCTGGGTTTTAGTTTTTTTTTTTTTTTTTTTTTTTTTAAATGGTAATAAAGGTTGAGAAGCCACGTCGATTTGGAAACAAATGTATATGGAATTATTTATTTAGAAACCTACGGCTGGACAATAATTTTATGTGTGTGTGTGTACACAAATACATATGTATATGAATTAGACCATCATTAACAAGTATCAACCACCCATCTCTGTCTGTTGTGCTCATCTTTAAAATAAGTATAAAATGAGTCTTGTTCATACACTTAATCCAATTGTATACATCCTTGGTTTACCATTTTAAACAATCCAAACCTTTTGAGAGGCAGGGCAGCCTACAGTAGCTAACACTTTAGAAAGGCACAGTCCGACTGTAGTGTGCACCACTGAACACAATGAGGTCGTCCAGGCAAGGTCAGCATTATGGACCAATAGTTAGCAGGGAGACTCTGTGTCTAGAAAACCAGCACACTACTGCAGAACTGCTGACAGCTCTGTCCCCGTTAGGGTTACCCAAAGCTGTCTGTCTGACACAGTGGAGCCATTCAAGTCACAGCCACCAAGCAAGAACTTTCAGACCAGCCACTGTACAAATGACAGCAAACTGTGGCTGTAGCTGTAGCTGTTAAATTAGCCAAATCTAGCACCAAGTTCAAGGACAACCATACAATCTAAAAATGGTGATAACAGCTTCTCAGTGTTACAACACCTGAATTATTGCCAACTGTAAAATAATCGAGTGTAAAAGGCAAACTATGCACAGACATACTTGGGTTACACACAGCCAATTAAAAAGTCCTCTGTATTAACTGAGATAAATGAAAGCATATGCATGTAAATCACTTTTCCATGTCACCTTGCAACTGCTAGTATAAGAACCTAGAGTAAGTATTGCAATATGTAAGAAATGTTTGATTAGTAGCACCTTAACAAGAACAGTAGGTTACTGACAGACCGACTCAAACACCTTTAGGACATCACACTTTGGCTTCAGCAAAGCAAATGTAGGTATTTACATTCAGCTTTCTGCTGATGACAATCTTAGCCACATACCCTGATGACTGCCTCCTGTCAGCAGTCTTGTTGATTTAAAATCCAGTGGTTAACACCATGTATGGTTAACACAGCGCCACGCTTCAGTAAATGACAGGCACAGTATAGAAACTGCTTTGAGGTTACGATTAGTTGTTCCTGTTGTGCTTTTTACCCTAAATTGTCTATTTGAGAAAATAAGCATCAAACACCTATATCAAAGAACCCCTTCATGTTAAGAATGGCCATAAGAGCTGATTATTGACTACTAAAACACTCTGCTGTACAATCAAATGCATGCCTACCTCAATCCTCAATGCCATTATAAACACAAAATAACTCCAACAGTCCTTTGAGCAGTTGGATCCCCAGGATTACTACAAATAGGTAAGGAGAGTCAAACATATGCAGTCAACCCCTAACCCACTGGAAACTGATCGACAAAAATCCCCAACATCTGAGTCAAAACCATCTCAATGTGACACACCCAAAGTCAGTCCCTGCGCTGCTCTCCTGGCTGGCCTGCCTGCAGAGTCCCATGTGGGGTGTGGAAGTCAGGGCTAAATCGTGACTGACGAGTTTCCCCATCTCAGGCTGAGCTGATGAAAGGATAAGGCCTGTAAGGTAGGTGGAGTTTTAAATGCAAGTCCCTTTTGTGCGGAAAACTGCTGTTTAGCTCCACCTGATATGTAGCGCAGCCCCTTTATAATGTAACATGTGAACTCAGTTGTAAAGCATCCTCCAAAGAGTCCATAATAACATGTTGCGTTAACATTGTACTGCCGTTAATATATGTACATTTCATAAATCTGAGTGCTTTCCTTTAGTGCGTAAAATAAATAACACAGAAAACACAAACTTTATCTCCCTAAGTTAATACGCCATCAAATGAGAGGTACCGTCGCAAGATCCATGAGCGATAGTTTACATTATTCCATAGTAATAATCATCATCATCTTTTTTATATAGCATCTTTCAAAAACAGTTACAAAGTGTGCTTTAAAATAATCATCGAGGCAAATTGAAATCACCCAAAAAAGCAAAAAAAAAAAGGTTTTAAAAGTATTGTTAGGATACAATAGTATCTAATGTAAATCATCTGTCACAATGAGTAACAAATGTAAACTAACGGTATGCTTTAAAAATTAACCAAATTGAGATTTGACTTGATCTGAACCAAGACTTCCAACCCGCGACATCCTTCTTCCGACTTGCGCCATGATTCGGTAAAACGTTACAGTAATAACGAATAATTTGGAGGACTTTTATTAAATATTTCGTGAGCTTTACACGTCTGTTTTTACACTACGGCCCACAAAGTAAATATATCTACTGCACACGAATGCAAGCTTAGTTTATCTTCCTGTACAGTAGTAAGTTATATTCTTTATTGTAATGTACAGGAGCTGTTTCTTTAACGTTAGCTTTGTTAGCACGCAGACAGCCCTAATACAGCAGCAGAAAGGAAGGAGGGAAAACGTCATGCATTCAAATACTGTTGGCGAACAAAACAGATGACCCGTCAGAACCGTGAGCACGTGTTAATAAGTTTCGACTGTGTTCCGGTAAACATTTTACATCGTATAACGTTAACGCCAAGTTAATGTTCAGGCAACTGAAAAGCCACCTGGGCTAATGTTAGCGTTTCAGTCTAATAAATGCTTTCTTTGAGTGAGCAGGCACGGTCTACTTTCGGACCACGATATATGGTTGCTTGTCGTTAATCTGCTAACATCAGTATCAGAAATCCTTTGTTAGTCCCACAACGGGGAAATTTACAATACATACATTACATTAGTTCATGTTACAGTGCTGCTGACCAGCACTATCAAACCTTTCTAATAAACTATCAACGATTAGGGGAA